>NW_028163407.1:77500-152641 GCF_964263955.1 Coregonus lavaretus
TAGATATGTATGCTGTACCTCATTATAGATCCATCTGTGGTTGGTTCAACTAGATATGTATTCTGTACCTCATTATAGATCCATCTGTGGTTGGTTCAGCTAGATATGTATGCTGTACCTCATTATAGATCCATCTGTGGTTGGTTCAGCTAGATATGTATTCTGTACCTCATTATAGATCCATCTGTGGTTGGTTCAACTAGATATGTATTCTGTACCTCATTATAGATCCATCTGTGGTTGGTTCAGCTAGATATGTATGCTGTACCTCATTATAGATCCATCTGTGGTTGGTTCAGCTAGATATGTATTCTGTACCTCATTATAGATCCATCTGTGGTTGGTTCAGCTAGATATGTATTCTGTACCTCATTATAGATCCATCTGTTGTGGGTTCAGCTAGATATGTATTCTGTACCTCATTATATATCCATATGTGGTTGGTTCAGCTAGATATGTATTCTGTACCTCATTATAGATCCATCTGTTGTGGGTTCAGCTAGATATGTATTCTGTATCTCTATATAGACCCATCTGTGGTTGGTTCAGCTAGATATGTATTCTGTACCTCATTATAGATCCATCTGTGGTTGGTTCAACTAGATATGTATTCTGTACCTCATTATAGATCCATCTGTGGTTGGTTCAACTAGATATGTATTCTGTACCTCATTATAGACCCATCTGTCAGCATTGTAAACAATGTCAAGTCTAGAGTGGAATGTCACACACACGGTTTGTGATCCCACAACTGTCTCACAACAGTTCCTCTGCATTACAGCCCCACCCTGTGGTTAACATCAGTATTGCAGCTGTGTCAATCAGGCCAGTTTGGAGTGGATGAATGAAATAGTCTTTCAAGGGTTTTTATTTATCTAAACATTATTTTTGGGGGGTTTTTGCCGCAAAATTGTCTTTGTACAGAAAGGGCACACGTACAAGACACACGTAACTAGTATTGTTAAAATCATTTAATAACACAACACTAACAACCAGGCTATACAGTAGAAGAACAGCAGAGACAAAGCACCATTTTCATTTCAGAATCCTAGTAAACAATACAGTAGTTGTATTTGGTGTATCACAAAAACATTTACATTTACATTACATTTACGTCATTTAGCAGACGCTCTTATCCAGAGCGACTTACAAATTGGTGCATTCACCTTATAGCCAGTGGGAAAACCACTTTACAATATGTTATTTTTTTTTTTTTACAGTAATGCTCATTCGTTCATTAACACAATTATAATTTGTTGGATCCTAAACATATCTCCATGTTCCTTCATCAAGAAAACTGTTGTTGTTTATGAATGAACTTTATCACAGATTTAGCTCTTTGGCACAGAGGAGAAAGTATGAAAACAACAAGCGCTCTTACAATGAACTGAGCTCAACAAAGCAACTCAACCCCACTATGTACTAAAGGTGCTCTAACAATGAACTGAGCTCAACAAAGCAACTCAACCCCACTATGTACTAAAGGTGCTTTAACAATGAACTGAGCTCAACAAAGCAACTCAACCCCACTATGTACTAAAGGTGCTTTAACAATGAACTGGGCTCAACAAAGCAACTCAACCCCACTATGTACTAAAGGTGCTCTAACAATGAACTGAGCTCAACAAAGCAACTCAACCCCACTATGTACTAAAGGTGCTTTAACAATGAACTGAGCTCAACAAAGCAACTCAACCCCACTATGTACTAAAGGTGCTTTAACAATGAACTGAGCTCAACAAAGCAACTCAACCCCACTATGTACTAAAGGTGCTTTAACAATGAACTGAGCTCAACAAAGCAACTCAACCCCACTATGTACTAAAGGTGCTTTAACAATGAACTGAGCTCAACAAAGCAACTCAACCCCACTATGTACTAAAGGTGCTTTAACAATGAACTGAGCTCAACAAAGCAACTCAACCCCACTATGTACTAAAGGTGCTTTAACAATGAACTGGGCTCAACAAAGCAACTCAACCCCACTATGTACTAAAGGTATGTAGAACTGTAATGAACATTAAACAGCAGACATTATGTACATCTTTCCACTGGAACATGGATTGTTTGTTCTTCTCTGTAGTTTACTCACACATGGGTGTGTATAATGTAGACCTGGGTTCAAATATGATTTGTTTTCTTACAAATGCCTTAGCTGGGCTTTTTTGAGCTTGCCTGGCACAATGAAACCAAAAGTGAAACACTCAAAAATGTAATCAAATACTCAAAGTGTTTGACGGAAAACATACTATTTGAACCCAGGTCGGGTATATGGTCCTATTCGTTGTGTGTGTATCCAGTGTGTGTGTGTGTGTGTGTCCAGTGTGTGTGTGTGTGTCCAGTGTGTGTGTATCCAGTGTGTATGTGTGTGTCCAGTGTGTGTGTATTCAGTGTGTATCCAGTGTGTGTGTGTGTTCAGTGTGTGTGTGTGTGTGTGTGTCCAGTGTGTGTGTGTGTCCAGTGTGTGTGTGTGTGTGTGTGTCCAGTGTGTGTGTGTGTGTGTGTCCAGTGTGTGTGTGTGTGTGTCCAGTGTTTTTCCGTCCAGTGTGTGTGTGTGTGTGTGTCCAGTGTGTGTTTGTCCAGTGTGTGTACGTGTACAGTGTGTGTGTGTGTGTGTGTGTGTGGTGTGTGTCCAGTGTGTGTGTCCAGTGTGTGTGTGTGTGTGTGTGTGTGTGTCCAGTGTATGTTTGTGTGTCCAGTGTGTGTGTGTCCAGTGTGTGTGTCCAGCGTGTGTCTCCTGTGTGTGTGTCCAGTGTGTGTGTGTGTGTGTGTGTGTGTTTGTCCAGTACGTGTGTGTCAAGTGTGTGTGTGTCCAGTGTGTGTGTATCCAGTGTGTGTGTGTGTGTGTCCTGTGTGTGTGTGTCCAGTGTGTGTGTGTGTGTGTGTGTCCAGTGTGTGTGTCCAGTGTGTGTGTTCAGTGTGTGTGTGTTTCCAGTGTGTGTTTGTCCGGTGTGTGTGTGTCCTGTGTGTGTGTGTCCAATGTGTGTCTCCTGTGGGTGTCCAGTTTTTGTGTGTGTGTGTGTGTCCAGTGTGTGTGTGTGTGTGTGTGTGTGTGTGTCTGTCCAGTGAGTGTGTGTGTGTGTGTGTGTGTGTGTGTGTGTGTTTCCAGTGTGTGTGTGTGTGTGTGTGGGTCCAGTTTGTGTGTGTCCAGCATGTGTGTGTGTTTGTCCAGTGTGTGTGTGTGTGTGTGTGTGTGTGTGTGTGTGTGTCCAGTGTGTGTGTGTGTGTGTGTGTGTGTGTGTGTCAGTGTATGTGTGGCCAGTTTGTGTGTCCAGTGTGTGTGTTTCCAGTGTTTGTTCAGTGTGTCCAGTGTGTGTGTCCAGTGTGTGTGTGTGTCCAGTGTTACCATGGTTATTATTTACAGGGACACTGAGGAGTCAACATCAACCCTAAACCCTGGATAGAGGGGATCAGTGAATGTGGAGTGGAATGTGTACAGGTGGGTCAGTGTGTCAGAGGAGACTCTGTAGAAGGACAGAGTGCCGGCTGGCCAGTCCAGATACACTCCTACTCTGTGGGAGCTGGAGGAGGGGACGTCTATGGAAGTGGACTTATTATTGTGACAGGCATAGTAACTGTTGTCAGAGCAGAACAGACTCCAGGACTTGCCATTGTATCCAAGCCAACAGTCACTACCCCATCCTCTCCTGCTGATTCCTTTATATGTCACTCCTATATCAGCCACTCCACTCCTCTCTACCTCCCAGTAACAGCGCCCAGTCAGACCCTCTCTACACAGCACCTGACTATAGACCTCAAATCTCTCTGGGTGATCAGGATACGGCTGCTCCTCTCTCCTCCATGTCACCTTTCTGTTCTCCTCAGACAGAGAGAGGAGTCTGTTTACTGTGTTTAGGTCCAGTGTGAGATCACAGACATCTGATGGATGAAACCAGACACAATATTAGAAATCATCATCATTCACATTAGAATGTTAACTCACTTTTCACTATTTCATTTACTGTAGATGTTTCTAGGTATCAAAAGGAGAAGTTAAGGTAACTTGAGATTTGTTCAATGATCATATGTTCTACTGTATGGTAATATAAAACAAACTTATTCCCATTAATTACACACACACACATACACAGATAAACTGAACACACACACACATCCTGAACACACACACACACTGGACACACACACACATCCTGAACACACACACACACACACACACACACACACACACTGAACACACACACAGCCTGAACAAACACACAAACACACACACATCCTGAACACACACACACACACACACACACACACACACACACACACACACACATCCTGAACACACACACACACACACACACACACACATCCTGAACACACACATACACACACACTGGATACACACACACACACACACACACACATTTCTAACGTAACACAAACACGCCACACACACACACAGACACACACATTGTCAAATCAACTCTTTGTAAACTTTGTTGTCCCTGATTTGTGCTTCTGTAGAACTACAGCTGATATTTAATATGACCAAGTAAGTAATGATGGTGGTCTTTGACTTTGACTTCACTTGAATTAAGACTTATTCTTAGTCATATTCTTCACAGCAGTCAACACTCACATTTTCTAAGTCCAGGTTTCATTGTGTTCTCTCCACCATGTTCCACACTGTAGCGGTAAGCAGAAGAACAGACAGTCATTGAGGGATACACATGAACTCACACACACACATACACATACACACTGGACAGACACCGGACACACACACACACACAAACACACTGGACACACAACACACACACTGGACACACACATACACACACACACACTGGACACATACACACACACACTGGAAACACACACACATACACACACACACACACACACACACAAACAGTGAGTATATACATTTGTCCAAGTGTGTGTGTGTGTGTGTGTGTGTGTGTGGGTGTCCACTGTTTGTGTCCTGTGTGTGTGTGTGTGTGCCCAGTGTGTGTGTCTGTGTTTCCAGTGTGTGTGTGTGTATGTGTCCAGTGTGTGTGTTTGTGTGTGTGTGTGTCCGGTGTCTGTCCAGTGTGTGTGTGTATGTCAAGTGTGTGTGTTTGTGTGTCCAGTATGTGTGTGTGTGTCCAGTGTGTGTGTGTGTGTGTGTTTGTCCAGTGTGTGTATGTGTGTCCATTGTGTGTGTGTGTCCAGTGTGTGTGTATGTCTAGTGTTTCTGTGTGTGTCCAGTGTATGTGTGTGTCCAGTGTATGTGTGTCCCCAGTGTTTGTGTTTGTGTGTCCAGTGTGTGTGTGTGTGTGTGTGTCCAGTGTGTGTGTGTGCGTGTGTGTGTCCAGTGTGTGTTTGTGTTTGTGTGTGTGTGTGTGTGTGTGTCCAGTGTGTGTGTGTGTGTCCAGTGTGTGTCCATTGTGTGTGTGTCCAGTGTGTGTGTGTGTATGTCTAGTGTGTGTGTGTGTGTGTGTGTCTAGTGTGTGTGTGTGTGTCCAGTGTGAGTGTGTGTGTGTCCAGTGTGTGTGTTTGTCCAGTGTGTGTGTGTGTGTGTGTGTGTGTGTGCGTCCTTTGTGTGTGTGTGTGTCCTTTGTGTGTATGTGTCCAGTGTGTATGTGTGTCCAGTGTGTATGTGTGTCCAGTGTGTGTACTGATATACGTGCACACACACACACACTGGACACACACACACACACATTGGACAAACACACACACACACACGACACACACACACACACACACACACACTGGACACACACAGACACACACACACACACCGGACACACACACACACTGGACACACACACACACTGGACACACACACACACTGGACACACAAAGACACACACACAGACACACACAAACACACACTGGACACACACACACACTGGACCCACACACACACACACACTGGACCAACACACACACACACACACACACACACACACACACACACACACACACACACACACACACACACACACACACACACACACATACACACTGGAACCACACATACACACACCAAAACACACCAACACACCAACACACACACACACACACACACACACACACACACACACACACACACACACACACACACACACACACAGTCTTTATATAACTTAGTCCAAGTGGTGGTCAGAATGTTTGTTTTAACTAGCCTGATAACTCCAACATGTCTGATATGAACATTGACATAAACCCTCTACATACTTGAGTTTCTCCAGTCTGCAGTGTGGATCCTCCAGTCCAGCAGAGAGCAGTCTGACTCCTGAGTCTCCTGGGTGATTGTAGCTCAGGTCCAGCTCTCTCAGGTGTGAGGGGTTTGACTTCAGAGCTGAGACCAGAGAAGCACAGCCTTCCTCTGTGACTAGACAGCCTGACAGCCTGCAAAGAGTCAAATCATATTAAAACCACACTGCTATTCTTTGGTGGTGAAAATAGTGGCAGTATATATTTTTCAACATATTCAGATATATCAGTGTCCTGAAACCTGCCATATCTATTCATAAATGAATGTTTCATTATTGGAAATGACAAATTATCAAAGTATTGCTTGTATTTAAAAATGTATATTACAAATATTTGAGTAGACTGACCAGAGCAGTTTAAAAAGCAGTATCAGTCAAAAGACAGACAGTGAGGTATCAGATTTAGATTGTATTGAGTATACAGTCCACACCATATCTAGTTTGACAGTGAAGCTAACATTTTTAAATGTGGCTCTATTCTCCAGCATTTTGGATTTGAGATCAAATGTTTCATATGAGGTGACAGTATATAATGTCACCTTTTATTTGAGGATATTTTAATACATATCTGTTTCACCGTTTATAAATGAAAGCACTTTATGTATCTAGTCCCCCGATTTGAAGAAGTCATAAGTATTCTAACTAATTCACTTATGGTGTATTAAAGTAGTCAAAAGTTGAGTATTTGGTCCCAAACTCGTTGGTTGCATTTGCAGTTTGTTTTGGTTGTGTTTTGGGTTATGTTTTGTCCAATAGTAATTGAATGGTGGATGATGACTGGAATAATTTTCTGTCTAAGTGAGTAGATAACATGTTTCTAAACACTACTAAATTAATCCTGATGATGCCATGCTTAAGAATAATCATGAATGAATCATGAATAATAATGAGTGAGAAAGTTACAGAGGCTACAACAAAACATGCTAACCTCTCACCATTACCAATAACAGAGGGGGTATGATCCTTGTTCCTCTGTAACTTTCTCATTCATCATCATTCACGATTCATTCATGATTATTCATAATCATGGTAGCATCCACATGAATGTAGAAGAGTTCAGAAACATCTTCTATTCTTACTGACAATACAAGTGAAGTGACTCCAAAATGACAGGACATTATTCACCATTCAGTTTCTATTAGGAAAAACATCATCCAAAACACAACCAAGACAAACTGCAAATGCATTCAACCAGTTTGTAGAATCACAAGCCTGATGTAATCACTGCAGGTAAGGAATATGGGACCAAATACTAAACTTATGACTACTTTAATACAATATAAGTGAATATGTCCAAATAATTACGACTTTTTCAAATGGGAGAACTAGATACATAAAGTGATTTCATTTCTAAACAGTAACACAGATATGTATGAAAATACCCTAAAATAAAAGGTGACATTCTGTACTGTCACCTAATATGAAACATTATATCTGAAATCCAAGATGCTGGAGTATAGCACCAAATGTAAAACTGTAAGCTTCACTGTCCAAACACATATGGTGTGGACTATGTGTGCCTGGTAAACACATGTGGATCTGGTGAACAGTTATCACTTGTTGACCAACTACAGGAATACTGACCTCAGAGTCTCCAGTTTACAGTGGGGATTCCCCAGTCCAGCAGAGAGCAGCTTCACTCCTGAATCCTTCAGGTCATTGTTATTCAGATCCAGCTCTCTCAGGTGTGAGGGGTTTGACTTCAGAGCTGAGACCAGAGAAGCACAGCCTTCCTCTGTGACTAGACAGCGTGACAGCCTGCAAAAGTACAATCATATTAAAATCACACTGCTATTCTTTGGTGTGAAAATATATTCTTTCAACAATTTCAGATACATCAGAGTCCTGAAACCTGCCATATCTATTCATATATATATATATATACACACTACTACCAGTCAAAAGTTTGGACACACCTACACATTCAAGGGTTTTTCTTTATTTTTACTATTTTTTACATTGTAGAATAATAGTGAAGACATCAAAACTATGAAATAACACATATGGAATCATGTAGTAACCAAAAAAGTGTTAAATTAATCAAAATATATTTTATATTTGAGATTCTTCAAACAGCCACCCTTTGCCTTGATGACAGCATTGCACACTCTAGGCATTCTCTCAACCAGCTTCATGAGGTAGTCACCTGGAATGCATTTCAATTAACAGGTGTGCCTTCTTAAAAGTTAATTTGTTGAATTTATTTCCTTCTTAATGTGTTTGAGCCAATCAGTTGTGTTGTGACAAGGTAGGGGGGTATACAGAAGATAGCCATATTTGGTAAAAGACCAAGTCCATATTATGGCAAGAACAGTTCAAATAAGCAAAGAGAAATGACAGTCCATCATTACTTTAAGACATGACGGCCAGTCAATACGGAACATTTCAACAACTTTGAACGTTTCTTCAAGTGCAGTCGCAAAAAACATCAAGCACTATGATGAAACGGGCTCTCATGAGGACCGCCACAGGAATGGAAGACCCAGAGTTACCTCTGCTGCAGAGGATACGTTCATCAGAGTTACCAGCCTCAGAAATTGCAGCCCAAATAAATTCTTCACAGAGTTCAAGTCACAGCTCAACATCAACTGTTCAGAGGTGACTGTGTGAATCAGGCTTTCATGGTTGAATTGCTGCAAAGAAACCACTACTAAAGGACACCAATAAGAAGAAGAGACCTGCTTGGGCCAAGAATCACGAGCAATGGACATTACACAGGTGGACATTTGTCCTTTGGCCTGGAGTCCAAATTAGAGATTTTTGGTTCCAACCGCCGTGTCTTTGTGAGAAGCGGTGTGGGTGAACGGATGATCTCGGCATGTGTAGTTCCCACCGTAAAGCATGGAGGAGGAGGTGTTATGGTGTGGGGGTGCTTTGCTGGTGACACTGTCTGTGATTTATTTAGAATTCAAGGCACACTTAACCAGCATGGCTACCACAGCATTGTGCAGCGATACGCCATCCCATCTGGTTTGGGCTTAGTGGGACTATCATTTGTTTTTCAACAGGACAATGACCCAACACACTTCCAGACTGTGTAAGGAGAAGGATTGAGTGCTGCATCAGATGACCTGGCCTCCATAATCACCCGACCTCAACCCAATTGAGATGGTTTGGGATGAGTCGGACGGCAGAGTGAAGGAAAAGCAGCCAACAAGGGCTCAGCATATGTGGGAACTCCTTCAAGACTGTTGGAAAAGCATTCCAGGTGAAGCTGGTTGAGAGAATGCCAAGAGTGTGCAAAGATGTCATCAAGTCAAAGGGTGGCTATTTGAAGATACAAAAATATAAAATATATTTTCATTTGTTTAACACTTTTTTGGTTACTACATTATTCCATATTTGTTATTTCATAGTTTTGATGTCTTCACTTTTAATCTACAATGGAAAAAAATGTAAAAATAAAGACAAACCCTTGAATGAGTAGGTGTGTCCAAACTTTTGTCTGGTACTGTATATACATGAATTAATGTATCATTATTAACAGTAGATAACATTTTTCTAAACACTACTAAATTAATCCTTATGTGTGTGTCTGTGTGTGTCCAGTGTGTGTGTGTGTGTGTGTCCAGTGTGTGTGTGTGTCCAATGAGTGTGTGTTCATTGAGTGATACAGGAATACTGACCTCAGAGTCTCCAGTTTACAGTGGAGATTCCCCAGTCCAGCAGAGAGCAGCTTCACTCCTGAATCCTTCAGGTCATTGTTACTCAGGTCCAGCTCTCTCAGGTGTGAGGGGTTTGACTTCAGAGCTGAGACCAGAGAAGCACAGCCTTCCTCTGTGACTCCACAGCCTGACAGCCTGCAAAGAGTCAAATCATATTAAAACCACACTGCTATTCTTTGGTGGTGAGTAATTTTCTTTCTGTGAGTAGATAACATGTTTCTAAACACTACTGAATGAATCCTGATGATGCCATGATTGAGAAAGATCATGAATGAATCATGAATAATAATGAGTGAGAAAGTTACAGAGGCTACAACAAAACATGCTAACCTCTCACCATCAACATCAAATAAAAGGTGACATTCTATAATGAAACATTCAATCTGAAATCCAAAATGCTGGAGCATAGCACCAAATGTAAAACTGTAAGCTTCACTGTCCAAACACATATGGTGTGGACTATGTGTGCCTGGTAAACACATGTGGATCTGGTGAACAGTTATCACTTGTTGACCAACTACAGGAATACTGACCTCAGAGTCTCCAGTTTACAGTGGGGATTCCCCAGTACAGCAGAGAGCAGCTTCACTCCTGAATCCTTCAGGTCATTGTTACTCAGATCCAGCTCTCTCAGGTGTGAGTGGTTTGACCTCAGAGCTGAGACCAGAGAAGCACAGCCTTTCTCTGTGACTCCACAGCCTGACAGCCTGACAGAGAGATCATCATGATTTCACAAACACACTGTTAATTTAACACCAGTAGTGTAGAAGGACAATGGCAGATGCATTTGGTTTATTCTCTCAAACAACATATAGATTCATCTTCTGTCTCCTAGAATTGTATGGTCATATTGTTATAACACCAATACACTGATTCAGTAAGTTTTCCAATATAATATAATATATTATATACATATTAAAATATATATTTTTCTCTAAACTGAATATTTCTTCCTGATGATTAGTACTTAAATGTCATTTTATGTACTCACAGAGCAGCTCTGGAGGCTTTGACCACTGGCAGCAGCCTCAGAAGACCTTCCTCTGATCTGGAGTATTTATTCAGGTCAAACACATCCAGCTCCTTTTCTGAAGTCAGCAACACAAAGACCAGAGCTGACCACTGTGCAGGTGACAGTTGGACATTTGAGAGACTTCCTGATCTCAGGTAGCTTTGGATCTCCTCCACTAGAGAATGGTCATTCAGTTCATTCAGACAGTGGAACAGATTGATGCACCTCTCTTGAGAGGGATTCTCCCTGATCTTCTCCTTGATGTACTTGACTGTTTCTTCATGGCTCTGTGAGCTGCTACTTGTCTTTGTCAGTAGACCTCGTAAGTGCTTCTGATTGGACTCCAGTGAGAGGCCCAGAAGGAAGCGGAGGAACAGGTCCAGGTTTCCTGTCTCACTTTGTAAGGCTTTATCCACAGCACTCTTGTAGACAGTTACTTCAGTAACTTGAGGTTCGGCCATTAGATTCTCATTGTTGTTGATGAATGAGAGGAACACAAATACAGCAGCCAGAAACTCCTGAATGCTCAGATGCACGAAGCAGTACACCTTTTCCTGGTACAGCCCACATTCCTCTTTAAAGATCTGTGTGCACAATCCTGAGTACACTGAGGCTTCATTGACATCAATGCCAGCCTCTTTCAGGTCTTCTTCATAGAAAATCAGATTGCCATTCACAAGCTGTTGAAAAGCCAGTTTTCCCAGTGACAGAATGCTCTCTTTATTCCAGTGTGGACCTGTCTCTTCTTTCCCAAGATACTTTTCATTCTTCTGTTCGGTATGAAACTCCACAAGGTGTGTGTACATCTCAGTCAGAGTCTTGGGCATCTCTTCTGTCTTGTCTGTACTCAACATGTTTTCAAGGACTGTTGCAGAAATCCAACAGAAGACTGGAATGTGGCACATGATGTGGAGGCTCCTTGATGTCTTTATATGTGAGATGATTCTGCTGGCCAGGTCCTCATCACTGAATCTCTTCCTGAAGTACTCCTCCTTCTGTGGGTCATTGAACCCTCGTACCTCTGTCACCTGGTCAACACACACTGAAGGGATCTGATTGGCTGCTGCAGGTCGGGTAGTTATCCAGAGGAGAGCAGAGGGAAGCAGATTTCCCTTGATGAGATTTGTCAGCAGAACATCCACTGAGGTTGACTCTGTGACGTCACAACAGATCTTGTTCTTCTGGAAGTCTAGGGGCAGTCGGCACTCATCCAGACCATCAAAGATGAACAGAACTTTGTACTTGTCGTAGTTGGAGATTCTTGATTCTTTGGTTTCCTGTGAGAAGTGATTGAGAAGTTCAATCAAAGTGTGTTTTTCACCTTTCATCAAATTCAGCTCCCGAAAAGGGAATGAAAATACAAATTGGACATCCTGATTTGCTTTTCCTTCAGCCCAGTCCAGAATGAACTTCTGCACAGAGACTGTTTTTCCAATGCCAGCGACTCCCTTTGTCAGCACAGTTCTGATAAGTTTGTCTTGTCCAGTTAAGGGTTTGAAGATGTCGTTACATTTGACTGCAGTCTCTGGTCTTGCTTGTTTCCTGGTTGTTGTCTCAATCTGTCTCAGCTCATGTTCATTATTGACCTCTCCTGTTCCACCCTCTGTGATGTAGAGCTCTGTGTAGATCTTATTGAGAAGTGTTGGGTTTCCTTGTTTAGCGATCCCCTCAAAAACACATTGAAACTTCTTCTTTAGATTAGATTTGAGTTCACGTTGGCAAATCACAGCAAGCTCATCTGAATGAAGAACTAACACAGAGGATATTAATATTACATCAGTTTTAATGCCTACAGTATTGTAAGACTGTGTCATAAAGTTTTTAATTAAATGTGTACATTTTTAATGCATTCCACACTGGAGTGACTGATTCTATCACTATTATTATTTGGCATTATTAAACTTGCCTATATTTCTCTTTCTGTCTAAATTAATCACCACAACACAACACATCCCCGCTGCTACTTGATGAGGTCACTAGGTGTTGTGTTAAGGCTGCTACAATATCATTTAGTTACACAGCTACTTTAGCTGTACTTTAGCTACAGCTTTTAAATGTTCTAAAACAGCATTCAACATGAGGCAGACAGCTCTTACTTTTCTCCAGTGTGTCAGCAAGTTCCTTCTGGTTCATTTTCCTCAGGACGTGCAGTGTGATCTTCAGAGCCCCCTCTCTGGCACTGCTCTCCTGCTTCTCATCTTCAGCATCCACCACTTCCTTATCCTGCTTCTGACTCTCAAAGCCTTCTGGGAGTTCTGGACTAAGAATCCTCTTGAACATCTTCAGCTCGTTCTTCACAAATGTCATAATATTCTCTTCAAGTAACTGAAATAAATCAAGTAAATAAGTTAAGCAAGAGACTAAATGCTTTCTCATTAACACATTCATGAATGATGACAGATTAACTTTACTTGAGGTAAAAAAAAAAACTAATGTAAATAACAGGACCACATACACTGAATATGGAGGCCAGGTCTGTTTGATGACTCTGGGAAGACTGACCACTGAGAATCTCTGACTCTGATCTCTCCTGTTGGTCTCTGTGGACAAAACATGAGATTACATCTCCTCATCCAGGGAGTGCACACACACACACACACACACACACACACACACACACACACACACACACACACACACACACACACACACACAGAGGGAATGTTGTGTTAGTTTAATATTGTTTCAGGACTATGAAAATGGAAAAAAATGATTAGCCTATGGATTATGAAAATAACAAAAATAAATTGTAAAATGGGAGAGGAGAAATGACTAGAGACATGCTGCTGGTCTGCCTGCGAGAGATCCGAGAGCAGCGGTCACCTTCTTTCGATCCTATCAGTGTCGATACATGCTCCACCGGATGTGACTGATCCAGTTTCTACTGGTCTGCCTGCGGATCTGGAACTCTGACCTGTTCACCGGACATGCAACCTTGTCCCGAACATGCTGTTTCAACCCTCTCTCTCTCTCTCTCTCTCTCTCTCCTTCTCTCTCTCTACAACACCTGCTGTCTTGACCTCTAAATGCTCGACTGTGAAAAGGCAACTGACATTTACTCCTGAGATGCTGACCTGTTGCAACCTCTATAACCACAGTGATTATTATTTGACCCTGCTGGTCATCTATGAACATTTGAACATCTTGAAGAACGATCTGGCCTTAATGGCCATGTACTGTTATAATCTCCCCCCAGCACAGCCAGAAGAGGACTGGCCACCCCTCAGAGCCTGGTTCCTCTCTAGGTTTCTTCCTAGGTTCCTGCCTTTCTAGGGTGTTTTTCCTAGCCACCGTGCTTCTGCATCTGCATTGCTTGCTCTTTGTGGTTTTAGACTGGGTTTCTATATAAGCACTTGGTGACAACTGCTGATGTACAAAATGTCTTCTGGGAACGCATATGAAGCAGACTAGGCCAGGGTTTGGGGTTTGAGAAGTCAAAGAAGTAAAAATAATGTTTAACTCAGCATTGTTGGTTAAGGGCTCGTAAGTAAGCATTTCACAGTAAGGTCTACACCTGTTGTATTAGGAGCATGTGACAAATCTAATTTGGATGGATTTGTCATTTTATAAATGTTCTGTCTTTAGTAGTTGAACACATTATTGCTTCAACCTCGTGAAAGTGACAAACTGACACATTTTCATGTTAGTCAAAAACAACTTTATATGGAAGGAGTGCCTTTGATTTGACGGCCTGCACATGCGCAGTTCGGCGTGAGATGACCGTTCGGCGTGAGACGACTGCTCGACCTGATGACATGTTTTTACGCATTACCTTCAAATTAAATTTAATGAAATTGTATGTCACATGCGCCGAATACAACAGTGGTACACTTTACCGTGAAATGCTTACTTACGAGCCCTTTCCCAACAATTTAGTTAAAAAGTAACAAAAATTAGCTAAATAAAAAAAGGAAATAGTAACATAATAAAATAATAATAATGAGGCTATAAGGAGTACCAGTACTGAGTCAATGTGCAGGGGTACCAGGTAGTTGAGGTAATAACTAGACTATATACAAGGAGTACCAGTACTGAGTCAATGTGCAGGGGTACCAGGTAGTTGAGGTAATAACTAGACTATATACAAGGAGTACCAGTACTGAGTAAATGTGCAGGGATACCAGGTAGTTGAGGTAATAACTAGACTATATACAAGGAGTACCAGTACTGAGTCAATGTGCAGGGGTACCAGGTAGTTGAGGTAATAACTAGACTATATACAAGGAGTACCAGTACTCAGTCAATGTCCAGGGGTACCAGGTAGTTGAGGTAATTGAGGTAATATGTACATGTAGGTAGGGGTAAAAGTGACTAGGAAATCAGGATAGAGATTACATCTCCTCATCCAGGGAGTGCACACACACACACACACACACACACACACACACACACACACACACACACACACACACACACACACACACACACACACACAAACACACACACACACACACACACACACACAAACACACACACACACACACACACACAGGGAGGGAATGTTGTGTTTGTTTAATATTGTTTCAGGACTATGAAAATGGAAAAAAGGATTAGCCTATGGATTATGAAAACAACAAAAATAAATGGGAAAATGGGAGAGGAGAAATGACTAGAGACAGTGTTGTTTAACTCACTGACCATGACCCATGAGTTCTTCTTACCTTTGTTCACTAGAAAAGTCTCCCTCTCTGAAGTATATAGGTTCAGCCATAGACTGGTCACTCTTCATGGACACACAGCTGGGTACAGGGGAGGCTGGTCTCTCCTGCTTGATTGGGCTTCAACACAACAGAGACAAACATTAGATCTCTCATCTACTCTGAGGTCAGATGGGGAAAAAAGAGTTTCATTCCAAAACGCTATATATCCATTTTCAGAAATATTGGTCAATTAGCTTTTATTGCTTAAATCAATTATTAAACCACTACAAGGCTTTATAAAGGTGTCTAAAGTGTGTAATTTCCACTTACAAATGTCAGACTTGATTTGCCCTGATGAAAAATGTATCAACCCCTACAGAAAATATCCCTTAATTATAATCCACCTAAAAAAACACATTTGCTATTGCTGCAGGATTATGTTCCTGCTGTGAGAAACTGGGTCAAATTAAGATATGGCATCTGTAAATGCATTCATCTTAAGGTAGCTAGGTGAGATGACCACGTATCACAGTAAAATATACAGGATACGAACATTACATTCCAGCTAAACAATGGTTTTAAATCACATCTAAAATCTACAATAGTTATATTGAAGTTACCAATAAGTAATCATTTCTGATGAAAAAACACAAATGTGATTTTTATTTCTCCTATATAGCGTTTTGGAATATTAATTATGAAACAAATTGTCATCTCACCTCTTAGCTTTGGTGTCATGTTCCCCAGAGAGACTCATTTTAGAGGCAGGGCCCCCCTCCTCTCTCTCCCCAGAGAGACTCATTTTAGAGGCAGGGCCCCCCTCCTCTCTCTCCCCAGAGAGACTCCTTTTAGAGGCAGGGCCCCCTTCCTCTCTCTCTCCAGAGAGACTCCTTTTAGATGCAGGGCCCCCCTCCTCTCTCTCCCCAGAGAGACTCCTTTTAGAGCACTGACCCCTAAACAGAGATCCAGCATGTTGGTTGCGGTTAACACAGTGTTCTCTTTTATTCATTATCTCTCAGCAATAAAACATTAAGTAACAGACACATCCAAACAGTCAGGTGATTTAATGCAATGACTTTTTCTAGCCCAATGACTCCTCAAAACCCACCAACAAGGCCTGAAGACTAGGCCAAAACATAGCCCCTGATAGGCCTACATCTTATTTCAGATAGCCTCCAGTAGCCTGGGCAACATGTAGGCAAGATGTAAACTGAATGATTTAGCAGCTTGCTTAGTTCAAATTGACAGATTCATTTATTTAACATGAATTGCAAGACGATGTTGAGGTAGGAAGTGCTTCTGTTGCCCAGTAGCCTGCTGGAATAGGCTACTGAGGATGGGGTCGTAATTTCAATCACTGAATGAAATATTAATAATATGCATATGAACTGAATAGGCCCATGCTTGTCAACAACAGCCAGGTAATTTATTTACCTGTAGCCTAATCTGGCTGACTGTTACCTTCAATCTAATGCATTCTAACATCTGATCTCTCTCTCACTCTCACTCTCTCTCTCTCTCTCTCTCTCTCTCTCTCTCTCTCTGTCTCTCTCTCTCTCTCTCTCGCTCTCTCTCGCTCTCTCTCTCTCGCTCTCACCTGCTGTCTCAACCTCTGAATGCTCGGCTATGAAAAGCCAACTGACATTTACTCCGGAGATGCTGACCTGTTGCACCCTCTATAACCACTGTGATTATTATTTGACCCTGCTGGTCGTCTATGAACATTTTAATATTTTGAAGAACGATCTGGCCTTAATGGCCATGTACTGTTATAATCTCCCCCCAGCACAGCCAGAAGAGGACTGGCCACCCCTCAGAGCCTGGTTCCTCTCTAGGTTTCTTCCTAGGTTCCTGCCTTTCTAGGGAGTTTTTCCTAGCCACAGTGCTTCAACATCCGAACATGCGCTGTTCGGCACGAGACGACCGTTAGAGCCAATGACCTTCAAATCAAATTGTATTTCTCACATGCGCTGAATACAACAGGTGTACACTTTACCGTGAAATGCTTACTAACGAGCCCTTTCCCAACAATGCAGTTAAAAACAAAGAAAAAGTAAATAGTAACACAATGAAATAATAATAATGAGGCTATAAGGAGTACCAGTACTGAGTCAATGTGCAGGGGTACCAGGGAGTTGAGGTAATAACTAGACTATATACAAGGAGTACCAGTACTGAGTCAATGTGCAGGGTACCAGGTAGTTGAGGTAATAACTAGACTATATACAAGGAGTACCAGTACTGAGTCAATGTGCAGGGGTACCAGGTAGTTGCGGTAATAACTAGACTATATACAAGGAGTACCAGTACTGAGTCAATGTGCAGGGGTACCAGGTAGTTGAGGTAATATGTACATGTAGGTAGGGATAAAAGTGACTCGGCAATCAGGATAGAGATTACATCTCCTCATCCAGGGAGTGCACACACACACACACACACACACACACACACACACACACACACACACACACACACACACAGGGAATGTTGTGTTTGTTTAATATTGTTTCAGGACTATGAAAATTGAAAAAAGTATTAGTCTATGGATTATGAAAACAACAAAAATATATGGTAAAATGGGAGAGGAGAAATTACTGGAGACAGTGTTGTTTAACTCACTGACCATGACCCATGAGTTCTTCTTACCTTTGTTCACTAGAAAAGTCTCCCTCTCTGAAGGATATAGGACGACCCATAGACCAGTCACTCTTCATGGACACACAGCTGGGTACAGGGGAGGCTGGTCTCTCCTGCTTGATTGGGCTTCAACACAACAGAGACAAACATTACATCTCTCATCTACTCTGAGCTCAGATGGGGAAACAAGAGTTTCATTCCAAAACGCTATACAGTGGGGGAAAAAAGTATTTAGTCAGCATCCAATTGTGCAAGTTCTCCCACTTAAAAAGATGAGAGAGGCCTGTAATTTTCATCATAGGTACACGTCAACTATGACAGACAAAATGAGGGAAAAAAATCCAGAAAATCACATTGTAGGATTTTTTATGAATTTATTTGCAAATTATGGTGGAAAATAAGTATTTGGTCAATAACAAAAGTGTCTCAATACTTTGTTATATACCCTTTGTTGGCAATGACACAGGTCAAACGTTTTCTGTAAGTACGAACATTACATTCCAACTAAACAATGGTTTTAAATCACATCTAAAATCTAATCTCCTATATAGCGTTTTGGAATATAAATTCTTAAACAATATTGTCAGCTCACCTTTTAGTTTTGGTGTCATGTTCCCCAGAGAGACTCATTTTAGAGGCAGGGCCCCCCTCCTCTCTCTCCCCAGAGAGACTCATTTTAGAGGCAGGGACCCCCTCCTCTCTCTCCCCAGAGAGACTCATTTTAGAGCACTGACCCCTAAACAGAGATGCAGCATGTTGGTTGTGGTTAACACAGTGACAACTAATTCTTGAATGTCAATTGTTCTCTTTTATTCATGATCACAAGGCCTGAAGACTAGGCCAAAACATAGCCCCTGATAGGCCTACATCTTATTTCAGATAGCCTCCAGTAGCCTGGGCAACATGTAGGCAAGATGTAAGCTGAATGATTTAGCAGCTTGCTTAGTTCAAATTGACAGATTCATTTATTTAACATGAATAGCAAGACGATGTTGAGGTAGGAAGTGCTTCTGTTGCCCAGTAGCCTGCTGGAATAGGCTTCTGAGGATGGGGTCGTAATTTCAATCAATGAATCAAATATTAATAAAATGGATATGAACTGAATAGGCCCATGCTTGTCAGCAACAGCCAGGTTATTTTTATACCTGTAGTCTAATCTGGCTGACTGTTACCTTCAATCTAATGCATTCTAACATCTGATTAGCAATTGCGATAGAACTGTGACCAAGGTGACACTTGATAACTTCCAATTGAATGAACTAAACACGGCCATTATTAATTACATAATAACACAAGGCTACAACAACAATAAACTGAAGTTAAAGGCTATTTATTACATCTGTTTGCCAGCTCCAGGTTGGCTACACAAGTGGCACAAAATAATTTGCATCGACTCCAGTCATTTCAACATATTTATAGTATAAAATGGCAGGCTACAGTAGCCTAGACAGGCATAACAATGAATAGGCTACTTGATGGCCAACAGATCTATCATTCTCCACATTTAATGTCAGTTTCATTGTGGAGTTTTTCTCATAACAGAAGCACATGATGGAGTTCCATAACTTCCATTTTCAAAATGTACACTCGAGAAACCCAAGAACTGAGCATGTGTAAAAACCTTCGCATGATATGGTTTTCCATAAGCAAAGTCGACATTAGAATGCAGTTTAAACCACCTCCGACAGAATGTATCTAACGTGCTCTAGAGCGCCTAAAGTAGTTTTCCTGTGATTTGTCACCTTATTTCTTGATGTGCATCAGTTCTACAGCGTTAATATGTTTCATGGAATAAGGGTTGTAAAATAGGTGTCTCCATAATGACAATGATAATGGCCTACCTGATAACACATAGACCTACTGATTAGTTTCCACTTTGAAAACTGCGGTCTGTCAGCAACTCAGCTCAAGTAGCAGTTCTACTAACTAGTAATATCTCATTCCAGGTATTCATTCTTACTCTGTCCTTTAGAATAGATTATTGTTCAGAAATACTTAGAAATACTCACTTTATTTTTTAGTTCTCTCCATATAATGTTTTCTGCTCTGTCGTCTCAAAATGGATCCTGTAAAAAAAAAACATTTACTTTCTGTTTCACTCAGCAGGCTCCACACCCTGATAATAAAGTGTTTTATTGGTATCTTCCACTAGATGGCAGTAAACACCTGCTGTAACTAGACTTTACAACAGTAAGTGTTCGGTTTCTTGGTCCTGGTGACTCCTGGGAAGTGTCTCAGAGGAGGAGTGCTGACCTAGGATCAGGTCCCCCTGTCCATGTAATCTTATTCATTATGATTGTTTTGTCTCATGTCTCTTTATATTAATATAGCCTGGGTACTATGTAGCTGTATTGAAATCACCTTGTTTTATAACCTTCTTTGTTGCTCAGTGGTACTTCAATTGGCCGGACCATGCCCAATTCTTTCACACGGTAATGCTCCAGCATCCACTCAGAGCTTATGCATCTAATGCATTCCTCAAATACTGCAGAGTTGTTAAGCAAGTCCCTGAGATCGTCATCTTCATCCACATGTATTTGCTTATTTGTAAGATGAAACCTGAGAGGATCACTGTAGTGTGTCATAAATGCATCCAAAATGGTTCAGAGGTCCTCAACAATGCTATTCTGTACCGTAGCTGGGATGCAGTGTTCTTTCATGATTTTCAAAATTAAAAGACAGATATTGTTTTTGAGACCTTCAATTAGCTGCTCAGTGTTGATCTCTGTGGCTTGAACATATTCAGCCTCTGGCAGACTCTCTACATCGCTCATGTCATCTTCAATGGGATCAGTCCCCGTCTCAAATTCATCATGAGGGCAATTCTCAGTTGGGGCTTAAAAGCTCTGTGGTTTTGGTAGATGTGTGACCGATAGGTGCTGAAACATCTATTTGTTTTCCCACACCCATTAATTCCACAGGTAATTAGAAAATGTGGTTCATGCTGGTGATAGAGGCCAATATGTGTGAGTCGTCTGGACACAGAGAAAGTATGCTCGTTGCAAAGTGGACAATTGAATAGAGTTGGCATTCTTCAGAAAGATTGTGAACCTTGGAATGATGGGATGGAATCATGGAGATCATTGGTACTCAGCCACTTGCGGACATCATCAAGGGACCAGTCTTCCACAGCCACACTCAAATTAAAGTTGACACATAGCGCAAAAGTGAAAAAAAAATGTGTCTTTCCAGACAACCACCTTTCCTCCTAATTTGTATTTATGGTTGTTCCATAACGAAGCATAGCTTGTCAGGAAAGGTGAAGATGTCTGTCTCTTATGTATCTGATGCCATATTTCTTAGTGTGGGACATTATGGGATTCTGCAGTCCCACATTTAAGTGTTGACTCAGATAATATGATGCTCCAAATGGGGCATTAAGTTATTCTTCCATGTCAACCCAAATTGGCCTATTAGAGTTCTCAATAAAGAGCCTATTTGCATTTACATTTACGTCATTTAGCAGACGCTCTTATCCAGAGCGACTTACAGTTAGTGAATACATTTTATTTTATACTGGCCCCCCGTGGGAATCGAACCCACAACCCTGGCGTTGCAAACGCCATGCTCTATCAACTGAGCTACATCCCTGCCGGCCATTCCCTCCCCTACCCTGGACGACCCTGGGCCAATTGTGCGCCGCCCATGAGTCTCCCGGTCGCGGCAGGCTGCGACATAGCCTGGTTTCGAACCAGGATCTCTAGTGGCACAGTTAGCACTGCGATGCAGTGCCTTAGACCACTGCCCCACTCAGGGCAGTTATACAGGCTTCTTGCCATAATTACATGTTAGGGAGCTTTAATCCTCCCTTCTAAGTCTTTACCTGTAATCTAGCTTGGTTCATCCTGGCCCTTTTAATAGTCCAAATGAATCATTTTGTCTATGGTGTTAAAGGTGTAGGCAGGTATGGACAGTGGAAACATGCTGATGATGTAATTCAGTTTAGGAGCTTTAACCATCTTCATAACATGTGGCCTACCCCACAATGAGATTTGTAGCTTGTCCCAGTTCTTCAACTGGAGTTGAGTTTTGTTCAAACACTGTATTGATTTATTGATTGATTGACTGCAAATACATTCATTCACCATTCAGTTAGTGTTGGAAAAGATGAAGGAATGACATAAAACACACAATAATCACACTGTATTGATTGATTGATTCACTATTCAGTTAGTATTGGATTGACAAAGGAGTAACACAGAACACACTATAATCACACTGTAAATACATCCAAATACTTTATAGAGGCTAACCTGTTAGTAGATCCATAGTGAGCTTTAAACATTGTCTTGCTTTGGTCTGAAATACAGAGGACAGAACAATCCGCCCCAATACACCAACCTGAAAGACATCAATTAGACACAAACACAACATAAACAACATGAGTATTCAATATCAAATGCATCTAACTAATCTGATCTGCTTTATGTATTCTTCTTTTTGTCAAGTCGAACATAATCTACATTGGGTCATCTGTGTGTGTGTGTGTGTGTGTCTGTTTTACCTGTTCGTGGTGGTTGATACATTTCTCTATCAGAGCTCACAGCTCCCAAACTCTCCACCACTTAACTGGACAGGGGCAGGATAAGCCAGGTACTAAAGGGAGGAGGATGGAAGGAGATGGTGAGAAAGTATATCATGGGTTTAAATGACTACAATTTCTCAATATTGAGTCTAGCTAGCTAAAGTTAGCTAACGTTACAGTAACTTTAACTAGCTAGCTACTGTAGCTAACGTTAGCTAAAACGTACCAACATTTATACAACAATTACCAGCTAACATTACAGGCTATGTAGCTTGGCTAGCTGATGAAAAACCAAGAGTACATTACATCATGTATTGTTTTTTAGTAATTTGATAGTAGTTTGATGAATTATTATCTTAGCTAGCGAATAGCTAAGGTTCACTCACCTTTCACGTCAATCCGATGCAAGTCATCTCTTACTGGTCGCGTCTCTCCAACCATCCGCGCGCTTCCCGCTTCCAGTTGTCTTTTGACCAACGGTCTCAATTTGAATTCTGCGCTGGAGCGCCCTTTACTCACGAGGGCGCTGCTGGTTCCAAACCGAACCCCTCTTTTGAAAAGGCTTCTTCAAAGAACCCCTGAAGTCTACAACGGTTCAACAACGAGCTGATGGCAGAGTATAGGCTTGGAAATTAATCTTAAGGTATATTTTTTACCTTATATTATCCTAAAGGATCCTACAGGAAGCTTTTCTTTTAAGAGTGTAGTTCACTTTTACTCATTTATCTGCAAAACCATGCCTTCCGAGTTGTAAAGGGGTGGCCAGCCACATAATTAGTTTTAAAAGTCTACCATGACAACAACTATCCTATTGACTATATCCAGTAATAGTTTCTTATTGTTCTAGTTAAGTTCTCACAACACAGTTACGCTACTACAATTAAGGCATAAGACATAAGTATATATCATTTGAAAATGCAGACAAAATTGGCTTGAACTTGTCGTGTAATAACAATTTTGAAAAACACTAAAAAGGCTATGTATTCTCCCAAGGTCAATACTTCAAAAAATAATGAATCATAAAATGTTTGTCCTCTGTAGTTGCGTGTCTTTCTTTTTTTGCTGAAATCCATACTTTTTCATTAAACGTTAATGAAATTCAACCACCGACTTTTTGCTCCTTTTTTTTTGCAACTGTGTCATTTGAATATCCAATGACTTAGACCAAGGGCTCCAAATACTAGTTGTCCAATCAAATCACACAATCTACAGATGGGCTGTCAACCAATCAACATTTTGCAGATCATTACAGGCGTCAGTAAACACAAAATTGGGCGCATAACTTTATTGACTTGGCACATTTTCTGTCCAGAGACACTGAGAAATAACAACCAGGAAAGATAAATCATAGAAAGATATGTTTATTTTACATATTACAATAATTGTATAGCCTAGGTTTAATTTACAAACAGTATTCACTACATTTGTTCCATTATTCACTAAATTACTTATTATTTTCAGTAAACTCTTATTCTATAACATTTATTGTTTTAACATTCACACTGCTAGTTTTACACATTATATTTATATATATATACACACTACCGTCATTTATATAAATATAATATATAATTATCAATATATAACCATATAATATATATAGCATTTACTATATAGACACACACACATACATACAGTATTGAGAGATAGGGAGAGACAGACTGTTGTGAGGACAATATGTCTGAGAATCAATATGTAGGTTGTAGTTTAGAATGAGTTAAAGGCAGAGGAGGGTACAATAGGACAAGTGTTTTGTCCCTGACCAGTCCTCCTACTGCCAGACCACTGGATCCTGTGTCTCCATCTAAAACCTCATTTCTGTGCCGGCCGTGCTTGGCCACACTAAGAACCAAGACCCAGAAGAAGGGTAAGAAGAGGACATTGGCTGTTACACCAGCTAAGGTGAAGAAGGTGAGATTGGCTGTTACACCAGCTAAGGTGAAGAAGGTGAGATTGGCTGTTACACCAGCTAAGGTGAAGAAGGTGAGATTGGCTGTTACACCAGCTAAGGAGAAGAAGGTGAGATTGGCTGAAACACCAGCTAAGGTGAAGAAGGTGAGATTGGCTGAAACACCAGCTAAGGTGAAGAAGGTGAGATTGTCTGGAAGACCAACAAAGTCCCCTGTCCCCGAGGTGAAGAGGACACCTCCAGTCTATGGGTCTGGTCCCCTTGCCAGGGCCAGATATTACCTGGATTGCCATCAATACCTCCATGCTTTGTTTATGAGGTCACACGTGAAGAAGTACAAAGAGGACATCATCAAGAGGGAAGGTAGTAGAAGTATGTGATAAGAGTGATTGTTTTTTAGACTTGAGATTATAATTCAGTTGATATGCCATACCATATCTCTACACTGTAGGATCATAGGTTTGTGTGATTTCTATGTACTTTCAGAGAAAAGGAGTTAGTGCAGGAAAAAGATGGTCCCTTGTCCCAACCGGTGGAGACAGAGGTCTTTCAGACCTTTTCCTGGAGTGAGACTCTGGCGTGGGCAGAGGAGAAGGCACCTTTGATGACCACCTGTTAGAGGGCAACCCTTCCCCAGGCCAGAAACCTCAAAGTAGACGTCATCAAAGGTAGAGAAATCACCACAATGTGATGATTAACCCAATATCATGTTCACACTAGATGTCCAATATCAATCATTTCACAATTGACATGTTGTATATAGTTGTACCGTTTCTACAAGTCAATTAGTAAAGTAAGTACGCCTCTGACATGTAAGCCTTGTCCGAGACAAAAGACAAAACTAAGAGAAGAAACCTTCTAATGTCTCCTCTTTTCAGAGACGACTTTCAACGTAAGAAGCAGGACCTCCTTGACAGAGGGACATGGATGGTGCTGTCAATGGCCTTGTTCACCAGCAGGCAAAATATAATGACGTTTGTACCAACATGCCTGGAGATGGAGCTGTGGAGGGGAGGATGCTGTGAGAAGATATTCATCACTCTGAACTCCATGGCCATCTGCCTATGTTCTGATGCCACTAGAGGACATGTTAACAGGTTGAGGGTCGGCAATGATACCCAGATCATGAAGTGGAAGAAACAGGCTGAGGTAAGTGTGAGTCTTAAACATATGTAAACACAATTTGATTCATTGATTCATTGATTCAACACAACAATTTCATAATTCTATTATTTCATTGAATTTCTCATCTCAGTCAGGATGCTCTCGAATAGGCTTTGTCGTGCCCTCTCCACATCTTATACTTTTCTCATATTTTGTGTGTTCTTTCTTCCATATGGGAATGAATGCTGACAAATAAATGCTCATATTATTTTATTGATGAAGTATTCCACTAAATGAAAGAAGATAGAAATGAACTTTTGACCAATGCTAGCTGATAATATTTACTCTTCCATATGCGTTGTGTTCTTACATCTTCTTCAGTATGAGGTCTGGGATGTACACCATGTGATTTTCTTTGCCATATGCCTTTTTCAACAGCTTTTCTCTTTCTTTCTCCCTCTGTTTCTTTTCGTTATAGTTCCTTGCCACCTCGTCCAGGTGGGCTTTCACCCTCTCCTTATTCTTCCTCACTTCTTCCTTACTCTCTGCTTTTCTAGCTCTGAGCAGTTCTTTTACTTTGTTCTTCTCCAACAAGTCTCTTTCTTTCCTCTCCTTTTTCTCCTGCTTTGCCCTGACTCTGGGCGCGTTTAGTTTCCATCTGAAAGAGAAAGTCCATACATGTTGGTCAGTGATCTGAAATATGATTATTACTCCTCCTCTAGCATGCAGTCAACTTAATCTGTTGAATCTGATAGTATAACCATTAGGAGGTGACTTATGACCTCCCTGAACTGTGACTGGTTAAATGGAGTACTGTACCTGTGCCTGCTCTTGCTCTCTGAACCTCAGGACAGTCTGCATCTGGTACAGCTTTATGTACGCCTCCTTCATCCTCTCCACCACATCCCTCTTCTCTATTGCCCATCTCTCTTTGTCCCTTTGCATTTTCTCAATTTCACTACTCTTTCTCTCCCGCTCCTCTGTAATCTTCCAGTTCTCCTTCTCCATCTCTCTCTTTTCCATCTCCCATCCCTTCTTCTCTTGTCCATTCAGGCACAGCATCCTCATATTTTCTCTTTCCAGAGCCTCTATCGCTCTCTCCTTCTCTCTCAGCTCAATTATCCACTCCTCTGCTGCCTGCGTGCTCCTCCTCTTAATCTCCTCCTTCTCCTTCATCCATCTTTCCCCCCGTTGATCCAAGAGGCTTCGTAGGCCAGCCTTGGCCTTGGCCCATCTCCCCCTGTCCTCCTTCCAGGCTACTAGGGTCTGATTCCTCTCCTGGTCTGCTTTGGCCAAAGCTGTCTCCAAACCATTTCTTATGAGGTTCCATCCATTCCTCTCTCTCACCCTCTCCTTCCCCACCCTTTCATTCTCAGCTAACAGTCTCTTCTTGTTCTCCACTGTCACCTTCCATAACTTGGCCAAGGACATCTTCACCTTTGATATCTTGTCCACCATTGTTTGTTTGTCGGTCGCTGCGCTTTCTCTCTGTTTGTCCATCACCTCTCGCTGCCTTTCATTCTCAGCTAACAGCCTCGTGTTCTCCACGGTCAACTTCCCTATCTTGGCCAAGTGCAGTATGTTCTGCACCTTCAGCTTTGCCATCTTGAGCTCCATATTTTTTCTGTCTGACACTGCACTTTCTCTCTGTTTCTCAAACAACTCTCTCTCCAGCTTCCATTGGTAGCAGTTTACCTCAATAGAAGCCTCAGTCTCCCTTATCTGTCTCAGCAACTCTTCAATTAGCCTTTCTCTTTCTTGCTCTGGTTCCACCCTCACCTTGTTGACTTCCTCCAACACCTCTCTCTGCAGCTTCCACCGGTAGTGGTCTACCTTGTTACAAGTCTCAATCTCCTTTCCCATTCTCAGCAGCCCCTCCATTTCTCTTTGTCTTTCTATCTCTCGTTCCCCCCTCATCTTGTTGCCTTTCTCCATCTCCTCACTTTCAGTCATCTCTTTCTCCATCTCAATGACTTCTCTCTGCATCAATATGTATGGAGAAACATGTATTCCTTATTTTTTTTATTTTGTGTGAATCTTTTCCATGTCATTTTCTTAAAACTGTCTGGCCATGCCAGTTTTCCAACTTCAGTTACCTTCAGGCTAACTGGTATAATTTATTAAATGGTAACAAGTAGGCCTACCTTCACTGATTTCCTTAGAAGTCAAACACTTTTACACATTGTTATGTTCTAACTCACCTCTCCTCCGCGATGTCTGTCCACTTATGAAGATTTAAAAAGATATACACTTGAGTAGTTATGGTGTGGTGAATGGATATGCTGGTTGTTTTCTTTGGTTTGGAACTTGTTGTAGCCAAGTTCTAATTCCAAATTCTATGGTTGTAGCCTAGCTTAATTGTTGAGTCATAATGAGATTGGAATGTTGGCTTGAATTCTGTATTATGGACAAAAATCTCAGAATTCTGAAGATTTTAGAATTATATTTAAAAATTATTGTTTGTCATACATTCTATATACATCATTCTAGCCCTTGGATGCTCTCTCAGAGTTATAAGTCTTATATTCTCAGCCCAAAATAAATTTGGTCTATTTCAAAAATATTCAAAATAAGGATTACTTTGTAAGTATTGGTTGTCATGGTGCCGTGAGGAAGCCTAGGCAGAGAGCTCTGTTAATATGTGACCGACCCCCCCCCCCCCACACACACACACTCACGTAAAGACCTTGAAGTTTGGTTTGGAAACAACATCACTATTTGTCCTGGCAATGAAGGTCTGTCTTCTGGAACACTCATGAAAAAAGAGAATGGTTTTCGTTTAAGTTGTCCACTTTAAAAACCCTTCAGCTTCTTCTCGCTGAGTTGCTTGAGGACACGGTAGCGCTGTGGCGAGGAGGCACAAGATAGGTCCTTAAAATAACATAACTAAGGCTACTTAACACTGTAGAAACTCTGGAATCACACTTTGTTGGCATAAAGACACCCACAATCTCTCCTTCTATCTCGGTACATTCTGTGTTGCACCAACGAGTGTTCAGTCCTTGCACACCATATAATGGAGGGTGTCATTCCAAAATACCCCTTCGCTGCATTGAACCTGCTAATTACCGAGACAGTTGAACGTTAAAATGATTGAGATTGACTTTCACCACTAAATAAACTTCCACAGTTTGACAAAGACACATCAGGGGAAAACAGCTACTCGTATTAAAAACCTTTCATTATGGCAATAGCTATTTGCTGCAGTGACTAAGAGCCAATTGAGGCCCAGTATTCTCAGTGCTTCTGGGGCCTGTGCAGTGCAGGTGAATGGTGTGCGTGTGTGTATGTGTGAAATGTAGGATTGTCTGAGCACAAACAGAGCTACTTATTTTGGCAACGCATGAAGCAGAGTTAGCAAACAGCTTGAGTGATGAATGACAGTCTGCTAGGAGAGGCAGAGAACCCAAAGATCCTTCCTCACTCACACTCCCAGAAAAAGCTTTTGAGTTGATGTGGATCCAGTGGTTTGTGTGTGTGTGTGTGTGTGTGTGTGTGTGTGTGTGTGTGTGTGTGTGTGTTTGTGTGTGTGTGTGTGTGTGTCCAGTGTGTGTGGGGGTCCAGTGTGTGTGTCTGTATGTGTCCAATATGTGTGTGTTTGTGTGTACAGTACACATACTGGACAAACACACACACTGGACAAACACACACACACATACACACACACACACACACACACACACACACTGGACACAAGCACACACACACACTGGACACACACAGACACAAACACTGGACACAAACTGGACACACAAACACACACAAACTGGACACACACACACACACACTGGACACACACACACACACACACACACACACACACTGGACACACGCAAACACACTGGACACACACACAAAAACACACACAAACACTGGACACACACGCACACAGTAGACACACACACTGGACACACACACACACACACGACACACACACACTCACTGGACACACACACACACAAAAAGAAAACACACACCGGACACACACACACTGGACCCACACACACACATTGGACACACACACACTGGACACACACACACTGGACACACACTGGACACACACACGGACAAACATTCTTACCACCGCTTGTACAAAGTTATATGCTGAATGTGTGTGTGAGTGTGTGTGTGTGTGTGTCCAGTGTGTGTGTGTGTGTGTGTGTGTGTGTGAGTTCAGGTGTATCCCTCAATGACTGTCTGTTCTTCTGCTTACCGCTACAGTGTGGAACATGGTGGAGAGAACACAATGAAACCTGGACTTAGAAAATGTGAGTGTTGACTGCTGTGAAGAATATGACTAAGAATAAGTCTTAATTCAAGTGAAGTCAAAGTCAAAGACCACTATCATTACTTACTTGGTCATATTAAATATCAGCTGTAGTTCTACAGAAGCACAAATCAGGGACACCAAAGTTTACAAAGAGTTGCTTTGACAATGTGTGTGTGTGTGTGTGGCGTGTTCCTGTTACATTAGAAATGTGTGTGTGTGTATTCAGTGTGTGTGTGTGTGTGTGTGTGTGTGTGTGTGTGTGTGTGTGTGTGTTCAGGATGTGTGTGTGTGTGTTCAGGATGTGTGTGTGTGTGTTCTGTGTGTGTGTGTGTGTGTGTTCAGGATGTGAGTGTGAGTGTGTATCCGGTGTGTGTGTGTGTTTGTTCAGCATGTGAGTGTGAGTGTGTATCCGTTGTGTGTGTGTGTGTGTGTGTGTGTTTGTGTGTGTTCAGGATGATGATGATTTCTAAAATTGTGTCTGGTTTCATCCATCAGATGTCTGTGATCTCACACTGGACCTAAACACAGTAAACAGATTCCTCTCTCTGTCTGAGGAGAACAGAAAGGTGACATGTAGGAGAGAGAAGCAGCCGTATCCTGATCACCCAGAGAGATTTGAGGGCTGGGAACAGGTGCTGTGTAGAGAGGGTCTGACTGGGCGCTGTTACTGGGAGGTAGAGTGGAGTGGGAGAGGGGCTGGTATAGGAGTGACATATAAAGGAATCAGCAGGAGAGGAATGGGTAAGGACTGTGGGATTGGATACAATGACAAGTCCTGGAGTCTGTTCTACTCTGACAACAGTTACTCTGCCTGGCACAATAATAAGTCCACTACCATAGACGTCTCCTCCTCCAGCTCCCACAGAGTAGGAGTGTATCTGGACTGGCCAGCCGGCACTCTGTCCTTCTACAGAGTCTCCTCTGACACACTGACCCACCTGAACACATTCCACTCCACATTCACTGAGCCCCTCTATCTAGGGTTTAGGGTTCATTACTTTTTTGGTTTGTCCTCCGTGTCCCTTTGTCAAACATAACACACACACAATCACACTGGGAACACACACACACGCAAACTAAATCAAATCAAATCAAATCAAATTTTATTGGTCACATGCGCCGAATACAACAGGTGCAGACATTACAGTGAAATGCTTACTTACAGCCCTTAACCAACAGTGCATTTATTTTAAACAAAAAAGTAAGAATAAAACAACAACAAAAAAGTGTTGAGAAAAAAAGAGCAGAAGTAAAATAAAGTGACAGTAGGGAGGCTATATATACAGTAAAATAAAGTGACAGTAGGGAGGCTATATATACAGGGGGGTACCGTTGCATAGTCAATGTGCGGGGGCACTGGCTAGTTGAGGTAGTTGAGGTAATATGTATATGTGGGTAGAGTTAAAGTGACTATGCATAAATACTTAACAGAGTAGCAGCAGCGTAAAAAGGATGGGGTGGGGGGGCAGTGCAAATAGTCCGGGTAGCCATGATTAGCTGTTCAGGAGTCTTATGGCTTGGGGGTAGAAGCTGTTGAGAAGTCTTTTGGACCTAGACTTGGCACTCCGGTACCGCTTGCTGTGCGAGCGAGAACAGTCTATGACTAGGGTGGCTGGAGTCTTTGACAATTTTGAGGGCCTTCCTCTGACACCGCCTGGTATAGAGGTCCTGGATGGCAGGGAGCTTTGCCCCAGTGATGTACTGGGCCGTACGCACTACCCTCTGTAGTGCCTTGCGGTCAGAGGCCAAGCAGTTGCCATACCAGGCGGTGATGCAACCAGTCAGGATGCTCTCGATGGTGCAGCTGTAGAATTTTTTGAGGATCTGAGGACCCATGCCAAATCTTTTTAGTCTCCTGAGGGGGAATAGGCTTTGTCGTGCCCTCTTCACGACTGTCTTGGTGTGTTTGGACCATGATAGTTCGTTGGTGATGTGGACACCAAGGAACTTGAAGCTCTCAACCTGTTCCACTAGAGCCCCGTCGATGAGAATGGGGGCGTGCTCAGTCCTCTTTTTTTTCCTGTAAACTAAACACACACACACACACTAGACACAAACACACACACTGTACACACACACAAACACACTGAACACACACACTGGACACACACACACACACTGGACACACACACTGGACACACACAAACACACACACACACACACTGGACACACAAACACACACACACACTAACACACACACTGGACACACACACACTGGACACACTCACACTGGACACACACACACACTGGACACACACACTGGACATACACACACACACACACACACACACACACACACACACACACACACACACACACACACACACACACTGGACAGACACAAGCAGGCCAAACACACACACACACACACACACACACACACACACACACACACACACACACACACACTGGACACACACACATACACTGGACACAAACACACACACTCAACACACACACACACACTGAACACACACACACTGGACACACACACACACACACACACACACAAACACACTGGACATACACACACACACACACACACACGAGACACACACACACACACACACACACACACTGAACACACACACACACACACACACACACACTGAACACACACACTGGACACACACACACAAACCCACTGAACACACACACACACACACACACACACACACACACACACACACACACACACTAGACACACACACACTGGACACACATACACTGAACACTCACACACTAGACACACACACACACACTGGATACACACACACACTGGACACACACACACACTGGACACACACACACACTGGACACACTGGACACATGTCCATGTGTTGGATTTTGATGAAAGGAAATCCCATATAGCCTACTGGACAGGACTTTGCTATGGCATCTTCTGTTTGGGTGTCTCAGGTCAGGTCTGAGCCATGATCAGAATGTGTCTCTGTGTCTATTTCCAGCCCTGCCATTTCTACCTGTCCTGATCTAGTGTTTCACCCCTGACCTCCTCACACCGTCTCACTGTCCATGTCTGCTTTTAGCTCCCACCTCTACTTCACTGTGTTATAATGGACCTCATGCTTGTTATGTCACCTCTGGAACCAGTTATCAAACATACTGACCTTTCTGACCCTATCCCATGGCCCTACTTTCTACAACTGAACATTTAAATTCCTCTATGAGTTTTGTTTCGTGTCCATTTACTTATCTATGTATTTGCTGTGTATTGGGGTTGTGCTGCAGAGCATCATGGGGGTTTGTATGTGTTGAGATGATCACGTTCCAGATAAATAGTTGAACTGATTCCTGTCTCCTGTCTCATCATTATTGAATTGTTATACAGACGTGGTTATGAAACCCACGAGACATAACAAAAGATTGGTGATGAGTAAGTCTGAATCTACACGAACTATTCTGTCTGGAAGAAGTGGGTTTTTACAACTGTTTAAAACTGTTATTTTCTGTAGTCCAGAAAAGGCTAATGTTAGCACAGTGTATTGCTAGCAGAGGCAAGTGCATAGTCGAGCTAGCTAAGAGAGAGAGTTAACCAGTGGTGTAAAGTACTTAAGTAAAAATACTTTAAAGTACCTCTTAAGTAGTTTTTTGGGGGAATATGTACTTGCCTTTACTATTCATATTTTTGACTACTTTTACTTTCACTTCACTACATTCCTAAAGAAAATAATGTACTTTTTACTCCATACATTTTCCCTGACACCCAAAAGTACTTGTTACATTTTGAATGCTTAGCAGGACAGGAAATGGTCCAATTCACGCCCTTATCAAGAGAACATCCCTACTGCCTCTGATCTGGCAGACTCATTAAACACAAATGCTTTGTTTGTAAATTGTCTGAGTGTTGGAGTGTGCCTCTGGCTGAACGTACATTTTAAAAACAAGAAAATCGTCTGGTTTGCTTTATGTAAGGAATTTGAAATGATTTATACTTGTACTTTTACTTTTGATACTTTAGTATATTTTAGCAATTACATTTACTTTTGATACTTAAGTATATTTAAAACCAAATACTTTTAGACTTTTACTCAAGTAGTATTTTACTGGGTGACTTTCACTTTTAGTTGAGTCATTTTCTATTAAGGTATCTATTAAGGTATGACAATTGGGTACTTTTTCCACCACTGGAGTTAACATCGTCATGGACGGCAGAAAAGGACTCGAGACGGACATCGGAGTGGGAAAACAACGTGATTAAAAAGGAGGAATATACAGTGATTAAAGGAAAGGACATTTATTCAACTGTGAAGACAAACCTTTTAATTAAATCTGCTAAATGAGCGAATTTAGGAGGAAACGTCAGTGAGTGAAGTGAATGAAGATCACATGACTGAGGAAAATATTGCTTTGGTTGAGGACAATATTGAAGTGAGTGACAATCAGGAGCCTATTGAGAAATGAAAAATGGCTGGAATTGTTGGAAACATTGGACAGTTTGATGAAATTATTGAGCAGTGGAGCTCATATACAGAACGGTTTGAATATTTTGTTCTTGTAAATGACATGGATGAGGACAACATTGTGCCTCCATGTTTTAGTGTAATGGGGCCAAAGACATTTAATTTACTAGGCAGCCTGCTACAGCCAGACTGCAACGTGTATGCTGGGAGTCAGGAAGCAAGTACAGGAAGTGAATTTAATAATACATAGAACAAAACAAGAAACAGGAGTAGCGTACAGACATGAAGCACTGAAACAGAATCAATAACGCCTGGGGAAGGAACCAAAGGGAGTGACTGATATAGGGGAGGTAATCAGGAAGGTGATGGAGTCCAGGTGAGTCTGATTGGTCGCAGGGGGCGTAACGATGGTGACAGGTGTGCATAATAATGAGCAGACTGGTGACCTGGAACGCCGGAGAGGGAGTATACGGGACACAGACAGAACAGGTAATAAGACGTGTGGGGATATTGGGGAGATACTTCAGTAGAATTTACCTGGTCCTGACTTCAATTAAACTCTGTCTGGGAAACCGCCCCGCAGTCTCTCATCTACTCTGAGCTCAGATGGGGAAACATGAGAAGAGTTTCATTCCAAAACGCTTTATATCACTTTTCAGAAATGTTGGTATATTAGCATTTATTGTTTAAAGAAATTATGAAAGAGATTGGTGTGTTTTTTCATTATCTAATCATGGCAGGGGGTTGTTCAATGACAGACATGTATTTGTTTAAAATCTATCACTTGATGCTTTCATTTCAGATAGACAAATAATCATGTTTTTCTTTGCAAAACGCTATATATCTGCCTAACTCTCAGAGAAATAAGTAGTACTGCTAGGTTTTACACAGTAATAATATATCTGCCTCACTCTCAGAGAAATAAGTAGTACTGCTAGGTTTTACACAATAAAATGTAAAAAATAACTACATTTTTAATAAAGAACTGTAAAAATATTATATTTGTGAAATCAATATTTAAAAAATGTTTTTTTTAAAACCTTACATTTGACATTTTAGTCATTTAGCAGATGGTCTCATCCAGGATCCGGTTTCCCAAAAGCATCTTAAGGCTAAGTTCATCATTAGAACCTTCGTAGGAGCATCGTTAAATCTCTGAGCAGTTCCCCAAAACCATCGTTATTAACGTTACACTTGAAAACGCTTGTAATCTATCGCCTGCCTCAGACCATTCATACTCGTAGAACAGCCAAATCTCAGGGGTTAAAGCAACAAAAAAAAGCCTTACGTCAATCTCAGATTGATTGTCTTGTGCTAAATTAATCTCCCCTTTCATGTAAACAAGTCATGACCGTCATGCTTTTAGAAAAAGAGGATCATTTTCTGTAAATGTTTTAAACTGCAAATTTGACCAATTCCAGTCCCCTTGCTCAGGGTTCCCAGGGTCCTCCTGGGGATACTTCTTGAGAAGCTCAGTTCTGGTGACAATAAAAAGGCCGTTCTACTCCAGAATGAATGAAAATACAATGATGCTGACACCATCTAAAATATCATTTCCACCTCCATGAATGAGCCAAATAAGATATTGGTAAAGATGATGTTAAATTATTTTAACATATTGAACCATATAGCCTGTATGCATGGTCTATTATCAGATGTTAAATTATTTTAACATATTGAACCATATAGCCTGTATGCATGGTCTATTATCAGATGTTAAATGATTTTAACATATTGAACCCTATATCCTGTATGCATGGTCTATTATCAGATGTTAAATGATTTTACCATATTGAACCATATAGCCTGTATGCATGGTCTATTATCAGATGTTAAATGATTTTAACATATTGAACCATATAGCCTGTATTCATGGTCTATTATCAGATGTTAAATTATTTTAACATATTGAACCATATATCCTATATACATGATCTATTATCAGATGGTAAATGATTTTAACATATTGAACCATATATCCTGTATGCATGGTCTATTATCAGATGGTAAATGATTTTAACATATTGAACCATATAGCCTATATGCATGGTCTATTATCAGATGGTAAATGATTTTAACATATTGAACCATATATCCTGTATTCATGGTCTATTATCAGATGGTAAATGATTTTAACATATTGAACCATATATCCTATATTCATGGTCTATTATCAGATGTTCTATTAGCAATAAGCATGATCCCCTGTAGCCCAACGGATGCAGCATAGTGGCTATAAATGAAGCATGGGGTTTGTCCATCTGCATTTACCCCATTGGACACAACATCCTGATTGTTGTGTCCAATGGGGTGAGGGTGAGTGTCATGGTCGGGATGGCCTGGACTCAGAGCCTGATAGAATACCAAGGAAAACCATAGTAACTGCAGTAGAACATGGTGGAACAAAGCCAGATGGCAGTAACCTCACTTACTGCTGTTTCCTTGGTTTTTACTGGGATTTTGTAGTTACAGCAAATTTGACCCTCCATTTTCTCTGAAACAGAAGATAATTGAACCAGGACACTTTGTCACAAGATATAACAGATACTAAGAAGCCTGATTTAGGTCTGAACTCATCTTTTACCAAATGTGTAGCAGCAGTTTGCAATTGTACGGCAGAATAACTGTGTACATAATCCTAATACATTTTACATTACATTTACATTTTTACATTTTAGTCATTTAGCAGACGCTCTTATCCAGAGCGACTTACAGGAGCAATTAGGGTTAAGTGCCTTGCTCAAGGGCACATTAACGTCATTTAGCAGACGCTCTTAGCCAGAGCGACTCACAAATTGGTGCGTTCACCCTATAGCCAGTGGGATAACCACTTTACAATTTGGGGGGGGGGGGGGGGGGGTTAGAAGGAATACTTTATCCTATCCCAGGTATTCCTTAAAGAGGTGGGGTTTCAAGTGTCTCCGGAAGGTGGTGAGTGACTCCGCTGTCCTGGCGTCGTGAGGGAGCTTGTTCCACCATTGGGGTGCCAGAGCAGCGAACAGTTTTGACTGGGCTGAGCGGGAGCTATGCTTCCGCAGAGGAAGGGGAGCCAGCAGGCCAGAGGTGGATGAACGCAATGCCCTCGTTTGGGTGTAGGGACTGATCAGAGCCTGAAGGTACAGAGGTGCCGTTCCCCTCACTGCTCCATAGGCAAGCACCATGGTCTTGTAGCGGATGCGAGCTTCAACTGGAAGCCAGTGGAGTGTGCGGAGGAGGGGGGTGACGTGAGAGAACTTGGGAAGGTTGAGCACCAGACGGGCTGCGGCATTCTGGATGAGTTGTAGGGGTTTAATGGCACAGGCAGGGAGGCCAGCCAACAGCGAGTTGCAGTAGTCCAGACGGGAGATGACAAGTGCCTGGATTAGGACCTGTGCCGCTTCCTGTGTAAGGCAGGGTCGTACTCTCCGAATGTTGTAGAGCATGAACCTGCAGGAGCGGGTCACCGCCTTGATGTTGGCGGAGAACGACAGGATGTTGTCCAGTGTCACGCCTAGGCTCTTCGCACTCTGGGAGGAGGACACAGCGGAGTTGTCAACCGTGATGGCGAGATCATGGAACGGGCAGTCCTTCCCCGGGAGGAAGAGCAGCTCCGTCTTGCCAGGGTTCAGCTTGAGGTGGTGATCCGTCATCCATACTGATATGTCTGCCAGACATGCAGAGATGCGATTCGCCACCTGGTTATCAGAAGGGGGAAAGGAGAAGATTAGTTGTGTATCGTCAGCGTAGCAATGATAGGAAAGGCCATGTGAGGATATGACAGAGCCAAGTGACTTGGTGTATAGGGAGAAAAGGAGAGGGCCTAGAACTGAGCCCTGGGGGACACCAGTGGTGAGAGCACGTGGTGCGGAGACAGCTTCTCGCCACGCCACTTGGTAGGAGCGACCGGTCAGGTAGGACGCAATCCAGGAGTGAGCCGCGCCGGAGATGCCCAGCTCGGAGAGGGTGGAGAGGAGGATCTGATGGTTCACAGTATCAAAGGCAGCAGACAGGTCTAGAAGGACAAGAGCAGAGGAGAGAGAGTTAGATTTAGCAGTGCGGAGAGTCTCCGTGACACAGAGAAGAGCAGTCTCAGTTGAATGACCAGTCCTGAAACCTGATTGGTGTGGATCAAGAAGGTCATTCTGAGAGAGATAGCAAGAGAGTTGGCTAAAGACGGCACGCTCAATAGTTTTGGAAAGAAAAGAAAGAAGGGATACTGGTCTGTAGTTGTTGACATCAGTGGGGTCGAGTGTTGGTTTTTTGAGAAGGGGATCAACTCTCGCTCTCTTGAAGACGGAAGGGACATGGCCAGCGGTCAAGGATGAGTTGATCAGCGAGGTGAGGTAGGGGAGAAGGTCACCGGAGATGGTCTGGAGAAGGGAGGAGGGGATGGGGTCAAGCGGGCAGGTTGTTGGGCGGCCTGCAGTCACAAGTTGCAGGATTTTATCTGGAGAGAGAGGGGAGAAAGAAGTCAAAGCATAGGGTAGGGCAGTGTGAGCAGGACCAGCAGTGTCATTAGACTTAACAAACGAGGATCGGATGTCGTCAACCTTCTTTTCAAAGTGGTTGACGAAGTCATCCACAGAGAGAGAGGAGGGGGGGGGGGGGGGGGGGGGGGAGGATTCAGGAGGGAGGAAAATGTGGCAAAGAGCTTCCTAGGGTTAGAGGCAGATGCTTGGAATTTAGAGTGGTAGAAGGTGGCCTTAGCAGCAGAAACAGATGAAGAAAATGTAGAGAGGAGGGAGTGAAAAGATGCCAGGTCGGCAGGGAGTTTAGTTTTCTTCCATTTCCGCTCCGCGGCCCGGAGCTCTGTTCTGTGAGCTCGCAATGAGTCATCAAGCCACGGAGCTGGAGGGGAGGACCGAGCCGGCCGGGAGGATAGGGGACACAGAGAGTCAAAGGATGCAGAAAGGGAGGAGAGGAGGGTTGAGGAGGCAGAATCAGGAGATTGGAGGGAGAAGGATTGAGCAGAGGGAAGAGATGATAGGATGGAAGAGGAGAGAGTAGTGGGAGAGAGAAAGCGAAGGTTGCGGCGGCGCATTACCATCTGTGTAGGGGCAGAGTGAGTAGTGTGGGAGGAGAGCGAGAGAGAAAAGGAAACAAAGTAGTGGTCGGAGACATGGAGGGGAGTTGCAGTGAGATTAGTAGAGGAGCAGCATCTAGTGAAGATGAGGTCAAGCGTATTGCCTGCCTTGTGAGTAGGGGGGGACGGTGAGAGGGTGAGGTCAAAAGAGGAGAGGAGTGGAAAGAAGGAGGCAGAGAGAAATGAGTCAAATGTGGACATAGGGAGGTTGAAATCCCCCAAAACTGTGAGGGGTGAGCCATCCTCAGGGAAGGAACTTATCAAGGCGTCAAGCTCATTGATGAACTCTCCAAGGGAACCTGGAGGGCGATAGATGACAAGGATATTAAGCTTAAATGGGCTAGTGACTGTGACAGCATGGAATTCAAATGAGGAGATAGACAGATGGGTTAGGGGAAAAATTGAGAATGTCCACTTGGGAGAGATGAGGATTCCTGTACCACCACCCCTCTGACCAGATGCTCTCGGGGTATGCGAGAACACATGGTCAGACGAGGAGAGAGCAGTAGGAGTAGCAGTGTTTTCAGTGGTGATCCATGTTTCCGTCAGCGCCAGGAAGTCGAGGGACTGGAGGTTGGCATAGGCTGGGATGAAGTCAGCTTTGTTGGCAGCAGAACGGCAGTTCCAGAGGCTGCCTGCGACCTGGAACTCCACGTGGGTGGTGCGTGCAGGGACCACCAGGTTAGAGAGGCAGCAGCCACGCGGTGTGGTGCGTTTGTGTAGCCTGTGCAGAGAGGAGAGAACAGGGATAGGCAGAGGCATAGTTGACAGGCTGTAGCAAATGGCTACAAAAATGCAGAGGAGATCGGAATGAAATGAGCTAAGCATCTGGGAGCGGAGAGAGCAGGGCCTCCCTCACCAAAAACTTCTACCTCAGAAACTAAAATTGTTTCACTGAACCACCCGAACAAAAACTCTCCCAACTTCCGCCTTTAGAAATCAGAATTGTTGTGAACCACAGCGGTTCAATGTTTAAAGGAATAGACTCAACCCACTTTATTCAGCTAGCCAACTATGACACCATAGCTAACTAGCAAGCTAGCATCCAATAACAATAACACACCGTTTAGTACCAACACTTGGTCACAACAAACCACCAATAGTGTGTTAACTAGCTAACTAGCATGCTAGCATCCAGTAACACACAGTTAAGCACCAACACTTGGTCACAACAAACCACCAATAGTGTGATAACACACTAAACAGATCATTCGTGTCTGTGTCAAGTTCCTTTCATGACGCAGCAATGATTAGACGTTGGCTAGCTAGGACAAGTATATTGTATTTAGCTACTACCGTACAGTTAGCTGGTCGTGTTGGGTAGCTAGCAATGGCCACTGTGTTGACTTTGTTTGAAGAACGGCTAGCTAGCTAGCTTCTTGCTACACCCGGCACACAATGGCTATTGTGTTGACTCTGACTCTGTTCGAAATAAAACGGCTAGGTAGCTCGCTTCGTGCTACAGCCGGCACTGCCAAGACACAGTAACTACACACAACAACCCACGATGCCTAGCTATGACGCCGTAGCTAACTTGCAAGCTAGCATCCATTAACACACAATTTAGCATCAATACTTGGTTACAACAAACTGCCAAGAGTGTGTTAGCACACTAAACAGATAATTCAAGTCCGTGTCTAGTTCCTTTCATAACGCATAACGCAGCAAAAAATTAAACGTTGGCTAGCACGACATTAACATTGGAAACAGCTCTCCAGCGTTGCTAATCGTTACCAGTAGCTACCCGCTAGCTAGCCTCGTGCTTCGATACTAACCTACAATTACCTACGGAAACCCACAATAACAACAATACTAACCTATAATAAATACAATACCTAACTACAGCTGACGTACCTACCTACGATCTAATACATGGTTAAGCTTTACTCAGCACCATATGAGAAGCTTACCTCCTGCTTACCTCCAGCTAGAGAAAAACACGACCTCTCCTTGACACACACACACACTGGACACACACACACACACACACACACACACACACTGCACACACACACACACTGGACACACACACACACACACACACACTGGACACACACACACACACACACTGGACCCACACACTCACACACACACAAACACACACACACACACACACACTGGAAACACAATCACACTGGACACACACACACACACACACACACACACACTGGACACACACACACACACACACACACACACACACACTGGACACACACACACTGAAAACAGACACACACTGGACACACACACACTGGACACACACACACACACACACACACACTGGAAACACACACACTGGAAACACACACACTGGACAAACACACACACACAAACACACACAAACTCACAAAGGACACATACACACACTCACACTGGACACACACGCACACACGCACACACACACTGGACACACACACTGGAAACACACACACTGGAAACACACACTCAGGACAAAAACACACACACACAAACACACACTGGATCACACACACACACACACACTCACACTGGAGACACACACACACACTGGACACACACACACACATACACACACACACACACACTGGACACACACACACACTGGAAACACACACACTAGACACACACACACTGGACACACACACACATACACTGGACACACACACACATACACTGGACACACACACACATACACTGGACACACACACACTGGACACACACACACACACACACACTGGACACATACACAAAAAGGACGCACACTGGACACACACACACACTGGACACACACGCATTCTGGACACACACATACACTCACACTGGACACACACACACACACTGGACACACACACACACACACTGGACACACACACACACACACACACACACACTGGACACATACACAAAAAGGACGCACACTGGACACACACACACACACTGGACACACACGCACTCTGGACACACAATCACACACACACTGGACACACACACACACTGGCCCCACACACACACTCACACTGGACAAATACACACACAAAAAGGACACATACATAAAAAGGACACACACAGGACACAAACACTGGACACACACACACACACACACACACACACACACACACTTGGACAAAGTTACATGCTGTGTGTGTGTGTGTGTGTGTGTGTGTGTGTGTGTGTGTGTGTGTGTGTGTGTGTGTGTGTGTGTGTGTGTGTGTGTGTGTGTGTGTGTGTGTGTGTGTGTGTGTGTGTGTGTGTGTGTGTGTGTGTGTGTGAGTTCAGGTGTATCACTCAATGACAGTGGTCCTCTGTAGCTCAATTGGTAGAGCACGGCGCTTGTAACGCCAAGGTAGTGGGTTCGATCCCCGGGACCACCCATACACAAAAATGTATGCACGCATGACTGTAAGTCGCTTTGGATAAAAGCGTCTGCTAAATGGCATATTATTTATTATTATATACAAACATTCTTACCACCGTACAAAGTTATATGCTGAATGTGTGAGTGTGTGTGTGTGTCCAGTGTGTGTCCAGTGTGTGTCCAGTGTGTGTCCAGTGTGTGTCCAGTGTGTGTCCAGTGTGTGTCCAGTGTGTGTGTGTGTGTGTGTGTGTGAGTTCAGGTGTATCCTTCATTGACTGTCTGTTCTTCTGCTTACCGCTACAGTGTGGAACATGGTGGAGAGAACACAATGAAACCTGGACTTAGAAAATGTGAGTGTTGACTGCTGTGAAGAATATGACTAAGAATAAGTCTTAATTCAAGTGAAGTCAAAGTCAAAGACCACCATCATTACTTACTTGGTCATATTAAATATCAGCTGTAGTTCTACAGAAGCACAAATCAGGGACACCAAAGTTTACAAAGAGTTGCTTTGACAATGTGTGTGTCTGTGTGTGACGTGTTCCTGTGTGTGTTCACGGTGTGTGTGTGTGTGTTTAATTAATGGGAATAAGTGTGTTTTATATTACCATACAGTATAACATATGATCATTCAACAAGTCTCAAGTTACCTTAACTTCTCCTTTTGATACCTAGAAACATCTACATTAAATGAATTAGTGAAAAGTGAGTTAACATTCTAATGTGAATGATGATGATTTCTAATATTGTGTCTGGTTTCATCCATCAGATGTCTGTGATCTCACACTGGACCCAAACACAGTAAACAGATTCCTCTCTCTGTCTGAGGACAACAGAAAGGTGACTTTGAGGAGAGAGGAGCAGCCGTATCCTGATCACCCAGAGAGATTTGAGGGCTGGGGACAGGTGCTGTGTAGAGAGGGTTTGACTGGGCGCTGTTACTGGGAGGTAGAGTGGAGTGGGAGTGAGGCTGATATAGGAGTGGCATATAAAGGAATCAGCAGGAGAGGAGTGGGTAATGACTGTTGTCTTGGAGCCAATGACAAGTCCTGGAGTCTGTTCTGCTCTGACAACAGTTACTCTGCCTGGAACAATAAGAAGTCCACTACCATAGACGTCCCCTCCTCCAGCTCCCACAGAGTAGGAGTGTATCTGGACTGGCCAGCCGGCACTCTGTCCTTCTACAGAGTCTCCTCTGACACACTGACCCACCTGAACACATTCCACTCCACATTCACTGAGCCCCTCTATCCAGGGTTTAGGGTTTATGTTGTTGACTCCTCAGTGTCCCTGTAAATAATAACCATGGTAACACTGACACACACACACACACACACTGGACACACACACTGGACAGACACACACTGGACACACACACTGGACACACACACACACAGACTGGACACACACACACATTGGACACACACACACACACTGGACACACACACACACTGGACAGACACACACTCACGCACACACACACACACACACACACACACACACACACTGGACACACACACTGGACACACACACTGGACACACACACACTGGACACACCTGTGTCAAACACAACACACTGGGAACACACACACACAAACACATTAAACACACACACACACACTGTACACACACAAACACACACACACACACACACACACACTAAACACACACACAAACACATTAAACACAAACACACACGCACTGTACACACACACACACACACACTGAACACACACACTGGACACACACAAACACACACACACACACACTGGACACAAACAAACACACACACACACACACACTGGACAAACACAAACACTGGACACACACACACACTGGACACATACACTGGACACACACACACTGGACACACAAACACACACACACACACACACACACGCACACACACTGGACACACACACAATCGACACACTCACACTGGACCCACACACACACACACTGGACACACACACACACACACACACACCAGACACACACACACACATACACTGGGGACACACACACACATACACACACTAGACACACACACACACACACACACACTGAACACAAACACTGGACACACACACACTCTGGAGACACACAAACACTGGACACACACACTGGACACACACACTGGACACACACACTGGACACACACAAACACACATACACACACTGGACAAACACACACACTGGACACACTCACACTGGACATACACACACTGTATACACACACACACGCACTGTACACACACACACACACACACTGAACACACACACTGGACACACACAAACACACACACACACACACTGGACACAAACAAACACACACACACACACACACACACTGGACAAACACAAACACTGGACACACACACACACTGGACACATACACTGGACACACACACACTGGACACACAAACACACACACACACACACACACGCACACACACTGGACACACACACAATCGACACACTCACACTGGACCCACACACACACACACTGGACACACACACACACACACACACCAGACACACACACACACATACACTGGGGACACACACACACATACACACACTAGACACACACACACACACACACACTGAACACAAACACTGGACACACACACACTCTGGAGACACACAAACACTGGACACACACACTGGACACACACACTGGACACACACACTGGACACACACAAACACACATACACACACTGGACAAACACACACACTGGACACACTCACACTGGACATACACACACTGTATACACACACACACACACTGGACACACACACACACTGGACACACACAAACACACACACACACAGTGGACACACAAACACACACACACACACACTAACACACACACTGGACAAACACACACACTGGACACACACTGGACACACAAATACACACACTGGACACACACTGGACACACTCACACTGGACATACACTCACACACTGGACACACACACTGGACACACACACACACACTGAACACACACACTGGACACACACACACACACACACACACACACACTGGACACACACAAACACACACACACACACACACACACTGGACACACACACACACACACACACACACTGAACACACACAAACACACACATACTGGACACACACACACACACACACACACACTGAACACACACAAACACACACACACTGAACACACACAAACACACACACACACACACACACTGGACAAACACACACACTGGACACACACACACTGGACACACACACACTGTACACACACACACACACACACACTGATGGCGTAGCAGTACGGTCGCTTTTATTTTTCGTCCTGTGTAAATATCCCGTTTCTTGTTTTTTTTTGTCTATATTTCTCAATTGTTTTACTTTCATTCTTTAACTAAATATACTCTCCTGCAACCCGCCTCACCCAACGTGGAAAGGATTATATTATTTCTTTATAACTTTCATCAAGAACCGTAAACAGAAACGTGTGTAGCAGCAATCTGAATTGGCTACCTGCTATTAGTTAACGTTAGCGTCTCCACCACTGTCCGTGGCCTACACTATCCACCAGCCAGCTCTAGCTAGCCTGGACAATTCGTCGGCCAGTCTGCACAGCGTGCTATCGACCCAGCGTGCTATCGACCCATAGCTTATTGGACTTTCTGCCGGAATCACTGGACCCTAGCGCCGGATCATCACAACCAGCTAGCTAGCTGCAACTAAATAGCTACATGTTATTAGTCACTGTTAGCGTCTTCATCATTGTCCGTGGCCTACACTATCCACCAGCCAGCTCTAGCTAGCCTGGACAATTCGTCGGCCAGTCTTCACAGCGTGCTATCGACCCAGCGTGCTATCGACCCATAGCTTATTGGACTTTCTGCCGGAATCACTGGACCCTAGCGCCGGATCATCACAACCAGCTAGCTAGCTGCAACCTGTTGCTGGCTGATACCATTGCCATATAGCAAGCACCAGTTAGCCTTGAGCTAGCCTGCTAGCTCCCTGCTAGCTGTGCTGAAGCACCAATTTGAACTGCTCTCGGACTCACATATTGCTGTTCACTGGACCTTATGATCACTTAGCTGCACAGCTGATGCCCGCTGGACTGTTCCTTTACACGGTACTCTGTCCTGTTTTTTTTCTGTTTAGTCTTAGCCCAAACGTTATCGCTATTTCCAGTTGTCTTAGCTCTCTCTAATAACACGTGACTGCTTTATGCCTCTCTCCCGTGTCAATTATGCCTTGCCTATTGCTGTTTGGGTTAGTTCTTATTATACAATTTCAATGTAGAACCCCTAGTCCCTCTCAAACTGTCTCATATAGTTCCTTTGTTCCCCCCCCCATACAAGCCGAGACCGGCTCAATCGATGTCTCCAATGATGCTATCTCTTTCATTGTTACCCAACACTTAGGATTACCTGAACTGTACTCATATCCTTCCATATCCTTTTCTGTACATAATGCCCTGAATCTTTTCTACAACGCCCGGAGAACTGCCCCCTTTATTCTATGTACCCAACGCACTAGAAGACCAGTTCTTAAAGCCTTTAGTCGTATCCTTATTCTACTCCTCCTCTGTTCCTCTGGTGATGTAGAGGCTAACCCAGGCCCTGCAGCCCCCAGTATCACTCCTACTCCCCAGGAGCTATCATTTATTGACTTCTGTAACCGTAAAAGTCTTGGTTTTCTGCACATAAATATCAGAAGCCTCCTTCCTAAGTTTGAGTTATTCACTGCGTTAGCACACTCCGCCAACCCTGATGTTCTAGCAGTGTCTGAATCCTGGCTTAGGAAGGCCACCAAAAATTCTGAAATTTCCATCCCCAACTATAACATTTTCCGTCTAGATAGAACTGCCAAAGGGGGTGGAGTTGCAATCTACTGTAGAGAGAGCCTGCAGAGCTCCATCATACTATCCAGGTCTGTGCCCAAACAGTTTGAGCTTTTAGTTCTAAAAATCCACCTTTCCAGAAATAAATCTCTCACTGTTGCCGCTTGCTACAGACCCCCCTCAGCCCCCAGCTGTGCCCTGGACACCATATGTGAACTGATTGCCCCCCATCTATCCTCAGAGTTCGTACTGCTTGGTGACCTAAATTGGGATATGCTTAATACCCCAGCCATCCTACAATCCAAGCTAGATGCCCTCAACCTCACGCAAATTATCAACGAACCTACCAGGTACAACCCTAAATCCGTAAACATGGGTACCCTGATAGATATCATCCTGACTAACTTACCCTCTAAATACACCTCCGCTGTCTTCAACCAGGATCTCAGCGATCACTGCCTTATTGCCTGCGTCCGTAACGGGTCCGCGGTCAAACGACCACCCCTCATCACTGTCAAACGCTCCCAAAAACACTTCAGCGAGCAGGCCTTCCTAATTGACCTGGCCCAGGTATCCTGGATGGATATAGATCTCATTCCGTCAGTAGAGGATGCCTGGTTGTTCTTTAAAAGTAATTTCCTCTCAATCTTAAATAGACATGCCCCATTCAAAAAATACAGAACTAAGAACAGATATAGCCCCTGGTTCTCCTCAGACTTGACTGCCCTTGACCAGCACAAAAACATCCTGTGGCGTACTGCATTAGCATCAAATAGCCCCCGTGATATGCAACTTTTCAGGGAAGTTAGGAACCAATATACACAAGCAGTTAGGAAAGCAAAGGCTAACTTTTTCAAACAGAAATTTGCATCCTGTAGCACTAACTCCAAAAAGTTTTGGGACACTGTAAAGTCCATGGAAAATAAGAGCACTTCCTCCCAGCTGCCCACTGCACTGAGGCTAGGAAACACTATCACCACCGATAAATCTACAATAATCGAGAATTTCAACAAGCATTTTGCTACGGCTGGCCATGCTTTCCACCTGGCTACCACTACCCCGGCCACCAGCTCTGCACCCTCCGCTGCAACTTGCCCATGCCCCCCCCGCTTCTCCTTCACACAAATCCAGACAGCTGATGTTCTAAAAGAGCTGCAAAATCTGGACCCCTACAAATCATCTGGACTAGACAATCTGGACCCTTTCTTTCTAAAACTAGCCGCCGAAATTGTCGCAACCCCTATTACTAGCCTGTTCAACCTCTCTTTCGTAACGTCTGAGATCCCCAGAGATTGGAAAGCTGCCGCGGTCATCCCCCTCTTCAAAGGGGGTGACACTCTAGATCCAAACTGTTACAGACCCATATCCATCCTGCCCTGCCTTTCAAAAGTTTTTGAAAGCCAAGTCAACAAACAGATCACCAACCATTTCGAATCCCACCGTACCTTCTCCGCTATGCAATCCGGTTTCCGAGCTGGTCATGGGTGCACTTCAGCCACGCTCAAGGTCCTAAATGATATTATAACCGCGATCGATAATAGACAGTACTGTGCAGCCGTTTTCATTGACCTGGCCAAGGCTTTCGACTCTGTCAACCACCGCATTCTTATTGGCAGACTAAATAGCCTTGGTTTCTCTAATGACTGCCTCGCCTGGTTCACCAACTACTTCTCAGATAGAGTTCAATGTGTCAAATCGGAGGGCCTGTTGTCTGGACCTATGGCAGTCTCTATGGGGGTGCCACAGGGTTCAATTCTTGGGCCAACTCTTTTCTCTGTGTATATCAATGACGTCGCTCTTGCTGCTGGTGACTCTCAGATCCACCTCTACGCAGACGACACCATTTTGTATACATCTGGCCCTTCATTGGACACTGTGTTAACAAACCTCCAAACGAGCTTCAATTCCATACAACACTCCTTCAGTAGCCTCCAACTGCTCTTAAACACTAGTAAAACAAAATGCATGCTCTTCAACCGAACGCTGCTTGCACCCGCCCACCCGACTAGAATCACTACTCTAGACGGGTCTGACCTAGAGTACGTGGACAACTACAAATATCTAGGTGTCTGGTTAGACTGTAAACTCTCCTTCCAGACTCACATTAAGAATCTCCAATCCAAAGTTAAATCTAGAATCGGTTTCCTATTTCGCAACAAAGCCTCCTTCACTCATGCTGCCAAACATGCCCTTGTAAAACTGACTATCCTACCGATCCTTGACTTCGGCGATGTCATTTACAAAATAGCCTCCAACACTCTACTCAGCAAATTGGATGTTGTCTATCACAGTGCCATCCGTTTTGTCTCCAAAGCCCCATATAATACCCACCACTGTGACCTGTACGCTCTTGTTGGCTGGTCCTCACTACATATTCGTCGCCAAACCCACTGGCTCCAGGCCATCTATAAATCACTGCTAGGCAAATCCCCGCCTTATCTTAGCTCACTGGTCACCATAGCAACACCCACCCGTAGTCTGCGCTCCAGCGGGTATATCTCACTGGTCATCCCCAAAGCCAACACCTCCTTTGGCCGCAATTCCTTCCAGTTCTCTGCTGCCAATGACTGGAACAAATTGCAAAAATCTCTGAAGCTGGAGACGCTTATCTCCCTCACTAACTTTAAGCATCAGTTGTCAGAGCACCTTACCGATCACTGCACCTGTACACAGCCCATCTGAAATTAGCCCGCCCAACTACCTCATCCCTATATTGTTATTTATTTTGCTCATCTGTACCCCAGTATCTCTATTTGCACATCATCTCTTGCACATCATTCCAGTGTTAATACTAAATTGTAATTATTTTGCACTATAGCCTATTTTATTGCCTTACCTCCATAACTTGCTAAATTTGCACACTGTATATTAATTGTATTTCTGTTGTATTTTTTTTGATTTTTGTTTTATTTTACCCCATATGTAACTCTGTGTTGTTGTTTTTATCGCACTGCTATGCTTTATCTTGGCCAGGTCGCAGTTGTAAATGAGAACTTGTTCTCAACTGGTTTACCTGGTTAAATAAAGGTGAAATAAAAATAAAAAAAATAAAACTGAACACACACACTAGACACACACACACACACACTGGACACACACAAACAAACACACACACTGGACACACACACACACACACTGGACACACACACACTGTACACACACACACACACACACACTGAACACACACAAACACACACACACACACACTGGACACACACACACACACACACTAACACACACACTGGACAAACACACACAGTGGACACACACACACTGGACACACACTGGACACACAAACACACACACTAGACACACACACACACACACTGAACACACACACTGGACACAAACACACTGGACACACACACACTGGACACACACACACACACACACACACTAGACACACACAAACACACACACACACAAACACACACTGGACACACACACTGGACACACTCACACTGGACACACACACACACACACTGGACACACACACATACACATACACTGGACACACACACACACACACACACACTCAATACACACACACTGGACACACATATACACACACACTGAACACACACACACACACACACACTGAATACACACACTGGACACACACAAACACACTGAACACACACACATACACACACTAGACACACACACACTGGACACACACACACTGAACACACACATGCTGAACACACACACACACACACACACACACACACACACTGGACACACACACACATACACACACACTGAACACACACACTGGACACACACAAACACACTGAACACACACACACACACACTAGACACACACACACTGGACACACACACACTGAACACACACATGCTGAACACACACACACACACACTGGACACACACACACACACACACAAACACACTAGACACACACACACAATGGACACACACACAAACAGTGGACACACACGCGCACACACACTGGACACATACACACACACACACACACACACTGGACAAACACACACACTGGACACACACACACTGGACACACACACACTGTACACACACACACACACACACACACTGAACACACACATTGGACACACACACACACACACACTGGAAACACACTGGACGGACACACACACACACACACTGGACACACACAAACACACACACACACTGGACAAACACACACACTGGACACACACACACTGGACACACACACACTGTACACACACACACACACACACACTGAACACACACACTGGACACACACACACACACACACACTGGACAAACACACACACTGGACACACACACACTGGACACACACACACTGTACACACACACACACACACACACTGAACACACACACTGGACACACACACACACACACTGGACACACACAAACAAACACACACACTGGACACACACACACACACACTGGACACACACACACTGTACACACACACACACACACACACACACTGAACACACACAAACACACACACACACACACTGGACACACACACACACACACACTAACACACACACTGGACAAACACACACAGTGGACACACACACACTGGACACACACTGGACACACAAACACACACACTAGACACACACACACACACTGAACACACACACTGGACACAAACACACTGGACACACACACACTGGACACACACACACACACACACACACTAGACACACACAAACACACACACACACAAACACACACTGGACACACACACTGGACACACTCACACTGGACACACACACACACACTGGACACACACACACACTGGACACACACACATACACATACACTGGACACACACACACACACACACACACACACTCAATACACACACACTGGACACACATATACACACACACTGAACACACACACACACACACACACTGAATACACACACTGGACACACACAAACACACTGAACACACACACACACACACACACTAGACACACACACACTGGACACACACACACTGAACACACACATGCTGAACACACACACACACACACACACACACTGAACACACACACTGGACACAAACACACTGGACACACACACACTGGACACACACACACACACACACACACTAGACACACACAAACACACACACACACACACAAACACACACTGGACACACACACTGGACACACTCACACTGGACACACACACACACACTGGACACACACACACTGGACACACACACATACACATACACTGGACACACACACACACACACTCAATACACACACACTGGACACACACACACACACACACATACACACACACTGAACACACACACACACACACACACACACACACTGAATACACACACTGGACACACACAAACACACTGAACACACACACACACACACACACACACACACACTAGACACACACACACTGGACACACACACACTGAACACAAACATGCTGAACACACACACACACACACACACACACACACACACACACACTGGACACACACACTGAACACACACTGGATAATTAAAAAATGTAATTAATACACACGCACACACACAAACACACACACACTAGACACACACACACAATGGACACACACACAAACAGTGGACACACACGCGCACCTACAATGGACACATACACACACACACACTCACACACACACACACACACACACACACACAGGACACACACTGGACACACACACACACACACACACACACACAGGACACACACACCGGACACACACACTGGACACATTTCCATATGCTTGTTATGTCACCTCTGTAACCAGTTATCAAACATACTGACCTTTGTGACCCTATCCCATGGCCCTACTTTCTACAACTGAACATTTAAATTCCTCTATGAGTTTTGTTTCGTGTCCATTTACTTATGTATGTATTTGTTGTATATTGGGGTTGTGCTGCAGAGCATCATGGGGGTTTGTATGTGTTGAGATGATCACGTTCCAGATAAATGGTTGAACTGATTCCTGTCTCTTGTCTCATCATTATTGAATTGTTATACAGACGTGGTTATAAAACCCACGAGACATAACAAAAGATTGAGTAAGTCTGAATCTACAGGAACTATTCTGTCTGGAAGAAGTGGGTTTTTACAACTGTTTAAAACTATTATTTTCTATGGTACAGAATAGGCTAATGTTAGCACAGTGTATTGATAGCAGAGGCAAGTGCATAGTCCAGCTAGCTAAGAGAGAGAGAGAGTTAACATCGTCATGACATCAGAAAAGGACTCGAGACGGACATCGGAGCGGGAAAACAACATGATTAAAAAGGAGGAATAAACAGTGATTAAAGGAAAGGACATTTATTCAACTGTGAAGACAAACCTTTTAATTAAATCTGCTAAATGAGCGAACTTAGGAGGAAACGTCAGTGAGTGAAGTGAATGAAGATCACGTGACTGAGGAAAATATTGCTTTGGTTGAGGACAATATTGATGTGAGTAACAATCAGGAGCTTATTGAAAAACGAAAAATGATTGGAATTGTTGGAAACATTGGACAGTTTGATAAAAGTATTGAGCAGTGGTGCTCATATACAGAACGGTTTGAATATTTTGTTCTTGTAAATGACATGGATGAGGACAACATTGTGCCTCCATGTTTTAGTGTAATGGGGCCAAAGACATTTAATTTACTAGGCAGCTTGCTACAGCCAGACAGAACAGGTAATAAGACGTATGGGGATATTGTGGAGATAGTGGAGACATGTTTCACCAGAACCACTAGTTAATGCTGAAAGGTTCAGGTTCCACAGGAGACATCAGGAAGAGGGAGAATCAGTAACAATGTTTGCTGCTGCATTAAAGAAACTACCAGAACACTGAGTTTAATGCTGTTCTAAATGACATCATTAGAGACAGACTAGTATGTGGGCTACGGAGTGAAGCTACACAAAAGAGACTGTTGACTGAAAGTCATCTGACCTCGGCAAAGGACATTGGAATCAGTGTGTCCATGGAACTAGCTGCTAAAGAGGCTCACCAGTTGAGTTCATCAGGAACTTAGTGGGTTCATCTAACAATCCTAATCACCAGCTGATACATTTTAATCTCATACACAGGGTAAACCTTCCACCTAGAAAACATAATTTAATAGAAATCACAACCGCTCCTCTGTGTGATCTATGTAATCAAGGTGCCTTGGACTCCTTTAATCATATGTACTGGGAGTGACCAGGGGACATGTTTTGGAAAGAGATATCCTCATACCTTGTTCCCCCAAACTGTTATCACTTAATGATAATTCACCACTGTCATTACAGCAAAGACGTATAATGTTGTCAGGTTGGACAGCAGCTAAAAAGATGTTGGAACTAAGATGGCAACCACCAAACCTCATTGGATCAGCACTTTTATAGATATCATGTATTTAGAACTATCCACTGCTAGGATCCATGGGGCTAGCCAAACAACAATTGCAGCTGAAACCATAAAATAACTCCTGTAGTGGGTTTTACCCAACAGATTGACCGTTAATTATCATTTTTGTGCAAACGTGTACCTTGATTTAGTATTTAATTTAAAGGAGATCAGGTTAGGTGGGTTGGGGTGGTCCCAGGAGGGGTTGGAGGGTGTGTTGGGGTGGTCCCAGGAGGGGTTGAAGGGTGTGTTGGGGTGGTCCCAGGAGGGGTTGGAGGGTGGGTTGGGGTGGTCCCAGGAGGGGTTGGAGGGTGGGTTGGGGTGGTCCCAGGAGGGGTTGGAGGGTGGGTTGGGGTGGTCCCAGGAGGGGTTGGAGGGTGGGTTGGGGTGGTCCCAGGAGGGGTTGGAGGGTGTGTTGGGGTGGTCCCAGGAGGGGTTGGAGGGTGGGTTGGGGTGGTCCCAGGAGGGGTTGGAGGGTGGGTTGGGGTGGTCCCAGGAGGGGTTGGAGGGTGGGTTGATGCAGCTGAGGTGGGTGATTGTATATGTGGTTTATTATAATTGTATTTATCTGCAATAACTAGTTTCCATAATATACTGATATATATTTTAACAGTATTGTGTCTCTAGCTGTATAACCATTCCTGCTGCTATTTGTTCTTGTCTGTGTTCCTTTGAAAATAAATAAAAAGTTAATCATAAAAAAAGGAAAAGTGCACAGAGTTTCAACTGAAAATCAGAGACCAGGAAATCAAGTCACATGCTTCCACTGTGGCAAGGTGGGACATCAAGTATCAACATGCTGGTGTAAGGACATGGATTGTCCAGCCTGTGGTAAAAAGGGACATCAAGTATCAACATGCTGGTTTAAGGACATGGATTGTCCATTCTGTGGTAAAAAGGGCAACATCGGACAAGTCTCCAGAAACTAAAAGAGAACAGAGAAATCACAAAAACGGGAAACAAGAAACAGGCATTCCAACTAAAGACACATAGACATGTTCACACTGTTGAGTATGAGAACACTGAGGTGAGTGACTCATCAGACCAGGAAGTCACACTGAAAATCCTGACTTTTTCCTGGCGGGCCGCACGGCTACTATGTCTCCCCCTTGCTAGAGGGACAGCCGGTGGGTATGGAGATTGACACAGGGGCAGCTGTATCTCTTGTGTCAGAAAAAATACACTGAAACACCTTCCACTTCAACCAGCGCACCTCGTGTTAAAGACTTACACAGGTGAATCTGTCGCTGTGAGAGGCATCACTGATGTCACAGTTCAGGTAAACAGACAAACTGAAAAGCTGCCACTCTATGTTGTGAAAGGAGACTATGCATCACTACTGGGATGTTCATAGTTGGAGAAAATCACACTGGACTGGCCATCAGTGCATACAATGACACATGGAGACACAGATCTACCTGCCATCTTAAAGAAACATGGAGAAGTCTTTAATGGACAGCTGGGTAGTATGAACGACATTACAGGGAAGCTTAGCATTAAGCCAGACAGCAAACCAATGTTTCTGAAAGCACAACCCATATATTATGCTGTCAGACCAGAAGTCAAGGCTGACTTGGAGGCTTTAGTCAAGAACAAAGTACTGGAGCCGGTCAGCATGAGTGAATGCATGAGCAACACCCATCTACCAGTCCTTAACACTAGAACCGCCTGTTCTTTCAGCATATAAGAACCCGCTAGAGAAAGTTACCAGGCGTCCACTTTAGCAAATGCATCAGATGCATATCAACCAGCAAGGTGCAAGGTGTGCAAACATGGTTTGTTAAATAAACGCTTGATAAATAGTGCATTAACTGTTGTAAATTATTTATTGCATGAAGAAATATTAGTGGAAATATATCAATAAAATAACAACAATAGTTAATTCTACAAAGTAAAAATAAAATCGGCCTATAGCCTATTTCTGTTTCCCTTACAATAAAAACATTACAGTGTAAACCATTTAATCAACTGTATTTGTAGATTCAATTAGTAATAGAGTTAATAAAGTCGATTTACAGTTTATTTTGACAAAGTACAAATGAAAAAAGTATAATAATAATAATATAACTAGCCAGGTGTTCAGGTGAAATGATTTGCTGTATTCCTAAACAAAAGCACCAGTGCATGAACAATTGTAAAGGATGAATTGCATAAATACATTTTTGTGGAAATATATGTATGACAAGATGTAAAAACAATAATGTGTTGATTGTATCAGACACTGTACCGAGCCTTTACACATGAACCAATCACGTCTTCTCTTAATGGTTCGGTTCCATAAACAAATCAAATCGGTTCCCTGCACACAGTTTTCATGGGCCTTGTTCGGTGTGTACCTGCTGTCTTGACATTGTGTCTCCTTTTTCCCCAGTGGGAGCTGTGGTGCTTGGGGAAGAGGGAGAACAGGACCTGCTGTCTTGGCATTGTGTCTTTTTCCCCAGTGGGAGCTGTGGTTCTTGGGGAAGAGGGAGAGCAGGACCTGCTGTCTTGACATTGTGTCTTTTTCCCCAGTGGGAGCTGTGGTTCTTGGGGAAGAGGGAGAACAGGACCTGCTGTCTTGACATTGTGTTTTTTTCCCCAGTGGGAGCTGTGGTTCTTGGGGAAGAGGGAGAACAGGACCTGCTGTCTTGACATTGTGTCTTTTTCCCCAGTGGGAGCTGTGGTTCTTGGGGAAGAGGGAGAGCAGGACCTGCTGTCTTGACATTGTGTCTTTTTCCCCAGTGGGAGCTGTGGTTCTTGGGGAAGAGGGAGAACAGGACCTGCTGTCTTGTCATTGTGTATTTTTCCCCAGTGGGAGCTGTGGTGCTTGGGGAAGAGGGAGAGCAGGACTTGCTGTCTTGACATTGTGTCTTTTTCCCCAGTGGGAGCTGTGGTGCTTGGGGAAGAGGGAGAGCAGGACCTGCTGTCTTGGCGGCCTGCTTGGTGACTGTAGCTTCTTTCTCTGTCTTCATGTGGTTCTCACCAAGCTCACATGCCAGATCCATGATGAAATGTCTCCTGCTGAATGTCTTGTCAAGGCATTGCTTGTACAACACGTGTTGATAGCAGCCATGTCGAGCACATTGTAGAACACCTCAACAGGCCAGCGGAGAGTACCCCCTTTTACAGAGTACAGTCAACAGGCCAGAGGAGAGTACCCCCTTTTACAGAGTACAGTCAACAGGCCAGAGGAGAATACCCCCTTTTACAGAGTACAGTCAACAGGCCAGAGGAGAGTACCCCCTTTTACAGAGTACAGTCAACAGGCCAGAGGAGAGTACCCCCTTTTACAGAGTACAGTCAACAGGCCAGAGGAGAGTACCCCCTTTTACAGAGTACAGTCAACAGGCCAGAGGAGAGTACCCCCTTTTACAGAGTACAGTCAACAGGCCAGAGGAGAGTACCCCCTTTTACAGAGTACAGTCAACAGGCCAGAGGAGAGTACCCCCTTTTACAGAGTACAGTCAACAGGCCAGAGGAGAGTACCCCCTTTTACAGAGTACAGTGAACAGGCCAGAGGAGAGTACCCCCTTTTACAGAGTACAGTCAACAGGCCAGAGAGAGTACCCCCTTTTACAGAGTACAGTCTGGACATCTGGTCGAGTGCATCCACACCAACCTTTAACATAAAATAAAATAGAATAGAATAGGTTATAATTATATAGAATGATAATACTAATAGTAATAATATGAATGTAATATAATAAAAGGGGATCCTATTTGGTGTTTGGCAGATGGGAAGGCTATCTGTATATGGTAGAGATACTGTATATACCTTTGTGTGATTGTAGTCTGTCACTGTCTCCGGTTTCTTCTTCTGGTCACTGCCGGTGGCAACAGTGGGGTGCATGGTGCTGAGGAAGCTAACACTTATTTATTTAACATCTGTACACCGTGAGTGTTGCTTTACCCCTCTCCATCACACCGTGAGTGTTGCTTTACCACTCTCCATCACACCGTGAGTGTTGCTTTACCACTCTCCATCACACCGTGAGTGTTGCTTTACCACTCTCCATCACACCGTGAGTGTTGCTTTACCACTCTCCATCACACCGTGAGTGTTGCTTTACCACTCTCCATCACACAGTGAGTGTTGCTTTACCACTCTCCCTCACACCGTGAGTGTTGCTTTACCACTCTCCATCACACCGTGAGTGTTGCTTTACCACTCTCCATCACACCGTGAGTGTTGCTTTACCACTCTCCATCACACCGTGAGTGTTGCTTTACCAGCAGCTTCTGCCTTTGTTTGTTCACTGTTCTGAGCAGGATAGTCTTCTTAACTTTCTGTTTCAGCTCAGCCGTCTCCCCACCCTGATAATAAAGTGTTTTATTGGTATCTTCCACTAGATGGCAGTAAACACCTGCTGTAACTAGACTACGACTATGTGTTCGGTTTCATACATGCAGTTTCCCAGAGGAGGAGTGCTGATCTAGGATCAGGTCCCCCCCTGTCCATCTAATCTGTTTCATTATGATCTAAAAGGAAAAACTGATCCCAGATCAGTACTCCTACTCTTTATGAATACTGTCACAGGTGACTCCTCAAGATGAGGCTCATGATTTATAAGTTATATTCTTTAAGAATCAATTAATATCATTAATTGAACTGCTTTGCCATGAACAGATCTGTGAGGTCTTAACTTAAAGGTACTATATAGACTTTATGGTTATTTTAATGGGGTTGAACATTCATCCCATCAGATTGTGTAAAGGATTTTATGAGTTCAGAAAAATACTGACTTGGAAGCATCTCTCTGACCTCACCCTGCTGAAACACACCCAAGTAAAGACCACATAGCTACAGTTATATGCTTGCCAGGTTTTACCCACTTTTACAGCCAATGTATGGACTGGTATCCATATGAATCAGTGGAATATACTGACTAGTTAACCATCTCCCAATAAGGGTTCAGCAAATCTATTTTATTGGTCACATACACATATTTAGCAGATGCTATGGAGGGTGTAGTAAAATGCTTGTGTTCCTAGCTCAGTGCAGTAATATCTAACAATACACAACAATACACACAGATCTAAAAAGGAAAACAATGGAATTAAGAAATATAGAAATATTAGGAGGACATCAAGCATACAGCACTAAACAGACATACATCTCAGGACATCAACAAATCATGGGGGGCATATCAACATTCTACATGGACTTCCTCTCCTTGTCTCCTCTCCTTGTCTCCTCTCCTTGTCTCCTCTCCTTAATCTCAATTACATGAGAGAACTGGACAGGTGAAAGCAATGTTTCCACACCTAGTACTATCTTAAGGGGCCAAGACAAATGTGCTGTAAGACGTTGGTACCCAGGTGATAATGTGTCTCTCTCCTCCCTGGTTGAATGATGCCAATGGATGAACGGGCGATGGAAACGGATAATGGGGCACGTTACTTTACAATTACATTAGAATGAACTGAACGATGAGGAGGGTGAAGAGGGTGAATTTAATTTAGAACAATGGTGTAATGATGATGAAGATTTGTGGGTGTTGTGGGTGGTGTAATTATTTTTACACATTTTGCCATGTGGTGTAGAGAAAATATTGCAGTTTAAAAGCAAGTATTCTGCAGTTATACACATTTTGTATTGGGGTGGAGAGAAAATGTAGCAATTTTATAACCAATTTCATGCAATTCTACATATTTTGCCATGGGGCAGGGAGAATTATTGCAGTTTTAAAGCAAATGTCCTTCAATTTTACCCATTTTGCCAAGATTGCTTGAGTTATCTTAATTAATTCAGACGATTTTGAGTGTATACTGGCTACGGCATCTCAAAAAGGACAAATAGGACTACTGCCTCTTTTTTCACGATTTTCAAGCGAAGGTCTTTTAAGGTCTTTTTAAAGGAGTATACTAGAACACTCGTTGGGTTTGGCAATCCTAATCATCAGCTGATACATTTTAATCTCATACCTTCCACCTAGAAAACATAATTTCATAGAAATCACAACCGCTCCTCTGTGTGATCTATGTAATCAAGGTGCCTTGGGCTCCTTTAATCATATGTACTGGGAGTGACCAAGGGACATGTTTTGGATAGAGGTATCCTCATACCTTGTTCCCCCAAACTGTTATTACTGAATGATAATTCACCACTGTCATTACAGCAGATGTATAATGTTGTCAGGTTGGACAGCAGCTAAAAAGATGTTGGAACTAAGATGGCAACCACCACACCTCATTGGATCAGCACTTTTATTGATATCATTTATTTAGAACTATCCACTGCTAGGATCCATGGGGCTAGCCAAACAACAATTGCAGCTGAAACCATAAAATAACTCCTGTAGTTGGTTTTATCCAACAGATTGCCCATTCATGATCATTTCGTGCAAATGTGTACCTTACTGATTTTATTATTATAATTGTATTTACCTGCAATAACTAGTTTCCATAATATACTGATATATATTTTAACAGTATTGTCTCTAGCTGTATAACCATTCCTGCTACTATTTATTCTGATATATAATTTAACAGTATTGTGTCGCTAGCTGTATAACCATTCCTGCTGCTATTTGTTCTTGTCTGTGTTCCTTTCAAATAAATGAAAAGTTGATCACAGAGTTTCAACTGAAAATCAGAGACCAGGAAATCAAGTCACATGTTTCCACTGTGGCAAGGTGGGAAATCAGGCTTCTACATGCTGGTGGAAGGACATGGATTGTCCAGTCTGTGGTAAAAAGGGACATCAGGCTTCTACATGCTGGTGGAAGGACATGGATTGTCCAGCCTGTGGTAAAAAGGGACATCAGGCTTCTACATGCTGGTGGAAGGACATGGATTGTCCAGCCTGTGGTAAAAAGGGACATCAGGCTTCTACATGCTGGTGGAAGGACATGGATTGTCCAGCCTGTGGTAAAAAGGCCCACATCGAACAAGCCTCCAGAAACAAAAAGAGAACAGAGAACAGAAAAAACTGAAAACAAGAAACAGACATTCCAACGAAAGACACGTAGACATGTTCACACTGTTGAGTAAGAGAACACTGAGGTGAGTGACTCATCAGACCAGGAAGTCACACTGAAAATCCTGACTTTTTCCTGGCGGGCCGCACGGCTACTATGTCTCCCCCTTGCTAGAGGGACAGCCGGTGCGTATGGAGATTGACACAGGGGCAGCTGTATCTCTTGTGTCAGAAAAAATACACTGAAACACCTTCCACTTCAACCAGCGCACCTCGTGTTAAAGACTTACACAGGTTAATCTCTTGCTGTGAGAGACATCACTGATGTGACAGTTCAGGTAAACAGACAAACTGAAAAGCTGCCACTCTATATTGTGAAAGGAGACTATGCATCACTACTGGGATGTTCATAGTTGGAGAAAATCACACTGGACTGGCCATCAGTGCATACAATGACACATGGAGACACAGACCTACCTGCCATCTTAAAGAAACATGGAGAAGTCTTTAATGGACATCTGGGTAGTATGAACGACATTACAGGGAAGCTTAGCATTAAGCCAGACACCAAACCAACGTTTCTGAAAGCAGGACCTGTACCTTATGCTATCAGACCAGAAGTCAAGGCTGACTTGGACGCTTTAGTCAAGAACAAAGTACTGGAGCCGGTCAGCATGAGTGAATGCATGAGCAACACCCATCTACCAGTCCTTAACACTAGAACCGCCTGTTCTTTCAGCATATAAGAACCCGCTAGAGAAAGTTACCAGGCGTCCACTTTAGCATATGCATCAGATGCATATCAACCAGCAAGGTGCAAGGTGTGCAAACATGGTTTGTTAAATAAACGCTTGATAAATAGTGCATAAACTATTGTAAAGGATTAATTACATGAAGAAGTATCGCACCATTATGCAGAAGTCACATGCATCATTATCAGTTTCTATCTGGTTTCTATTGGCCATTCATCCATTGACGACAGAACAGCATATTTTAACTGGATGATGCTACTAGTTTCTGCTTAGTTGCCATAGCAATGCTGCTGCTGGAGTGGTCATGTGCAAAATACATTGACAGCACAGATATTGTTGAGAAAAGTTAACTTTGGAAATAGAGCTGCACCTCTTGAATTTTTAGAGTTATTTGATAAAGGTAAGCGTCATAGAAACTGCAGAATATGCTCTTTCAGATACAGCACTATATAGAAATCACAATGTTTTACCTGCATGTGACTCTGAAGGAGGATTTGATAAAGAGATGCTCCTTTCCCTGCGTCTTTACGTTCAGCTCAGCCGTCTCCCCACCCTGATAATAAAGTGTTTTATTGGTATCTTCCACTAGATGGCAGTAAACACCTGCTGTAACTAGACTTTTCAACCGTATGTGTTCGGTTTCTTGGTCCTGGTGACTCCTGGGCCCTTATTCATAAAGGCAGTGTCCCAGAGGAGGAGTGCTGATCTAGGCTGGTCGTGAGGGAGCTTGTTCCACCCTTCCTCTGCGGAAGCATAGTTCCCGCTCAGCCCAGTCAAAACTGTTCGCTGCTCTGGCACCCCAATGGTGGAACAAGCTCCCTCACGACGCCAGGACAGCGGAGTCACTCACCACCTTCCGGAGACATTTGAAACCCCACCTCTTTAAGGAATACCTGGGATAGGATAAAGCAATCCTTCTACCCCCCCCCCCACACACACAGCGGAGTCGCTCACCACCTTCCGGAGACATTTGAAACCCCACCTCTTTAAGGAATACCTGGGATAGGATAAAGTAATCCTTCTACCCCCCCCCCACACACACAGCGGAGTCGCTCACCACCTTCCGGAGACATTTGAAACCCCACCTCTTTAAGGAATACCTGGGATAGGATAAAGTAATCGTTCTACCCCCCCCCCCCCCCCCCCCCACACACACAGCGGAGTCGCTCACCACCTTCCGGAGACATTTGAAACCCCACCTCTTTAAGGAATACCTGGGATAGGATAAAGTAATCCTTCTACCCCCCCCCCCCCCCCAAAAAAAAATTGTAAAGTGGTTATCCCACTGGCTATAGGGTGACTGCATCAATTTGTGAGTCGCTCTGGACTAGAGCGTCTGCTAAATGACGTAAATGTGCCCTTGAGCAAGGCACTTAACCCTAATTGCTCCTGTAAGTCGCTCTGGATAAGAGCGTCTGCTAAATGACTAAAATGTAAAATGTAAATGTACAAAACCGAGGGGGCTCAATATTCCAACTAAGTGGACATTGCCCTCTTCTGCCCCCTGGTGGCGCCGGGCCTGGGTGTGTTGCACATGCATGTATGAGAGAATACCTGTGAATGACTAACCTTTTTGACAGGAGGAATAGCCTCCCGTGTGAATGAGGAGAGTGTGGGTTTTTATTTCTTAGACTGTAAAGGATCAGATTAATAACCAATAAAATGAGTGTGGGTATCGAAGAGAGAACCGTGACAGATTAGGTGGAAATGGGAGGAGAACTGAACTCTTAGGACACCAAGCCTGAAGACTACTGAACCAATCATTACATAATAAGATTGAAATGTTGATAATAAGATATTGGAATTTGCCTAGTCAGCTGATTGAATAATACGTTCCGATATATAATGTTATCTAGGGGTTCCGATATATAATGTTATCTAGGGGTTCCGATATATAATGTTATTTAGGGGTTCCGATATATAATGTTATCTAGGGGTTCCGATATATAATGTTATCTAGGGGTTCCGATATATAATGTTATCTAGGGGTTCCGATATATAATGTTATCTAGGGGTTCCGATATATAATGTTATCTAGGGGTTCCGATATATAATGTAATCTAGGGGTTCCGATATATAATGTTATCTAGGGGTTCCGATATATGGATTCTGTGAAGATATGGGGAAAAAATGAGAAATTGTATGTGTGTATAATCGATTACTGAAGATTTGATAAAGTAATCATGGAAATAATAATTGTTTTACAAACTTCCACACCCAAACGTAGACGTACGTAAGGGGTGAGAAAAGTATTCTGAGTTGGTCCCTGTATGGATCATTTGATAAAGATAAGGTTAAAGCATTGTATGACTGTCTAAAGGCTCTGGGAAATAGTCTAAGAAAAATATTGCCATATGTTCATTTTTGGTAAAAGTATGGGAATTGACTTACCCCTAACTAATAAAAATTATAAATGCTAATGGAATTTCCTCCGTCTTGGTAATACATTCCGAAACAAAACCTATGCCCTGTTAAATAGAACCACTGAAATGTTGAACATGTAGAGATTTGTTTTTAAACTTAAGGCTATAATTTATTGTACTCCCGATGGAGTTTTTGTTGATATTCCAACCGTTGACGTTCTAAACCAATTAGTGAGTAGGCAAAATGGAAAGTGTCTGTTTTCCTGTCTACACCCTCAGGCGCCAGACTTATGATGGACGGAGATCGCCATCTACTGGGGATAGATGGACAGTGCCAGGCCATTCATAGTGAAAGATACAATCAGAAAGAAACCTGGTCTCGAGAGCTGCCTGGGAGAGTAGTCTCCCTCCGTGGGATGTTCAACGTTTCTGGTTTTTTTTTATAACCCAACCCTGATCTGTACTTCTCCACAACTTTGTCCCTGACCTGTTTGGAGAGCTCCTTGGTCTTCATGGTGCCGCTTGTTTGGTGGTGCCCCTTGCTTAGTGGTGTTGCAGACTCTGGGGTCTTTCAGAACAGGTGTATATATATACTGAGATCATGTGACAGATCATGTGACACTTAGATTGCACACAGGTGGACTTTATTTAACTAATTATGTGACTTCTGAAGGTAATTGGTTGCACCAGATCTTATTTAGGGGCTTCATAGCAAAGGGGGTGAATAAATATGCATGCACCACTTTTTCGTAATAATTTTTTTTTGAATTTATTGAAACAAGTAATTTTTTTCATTTCACTTCACCAATTTGGACTATTTTGTGTATGTCCATTACATGAAATCCAAATAAAAATGCATTTAAATTACAGATTGTAATGCAACAAAATAGGAAAAACGCCAAGGGGGATGAATACTTTTGCAAGGCACTGTATGCGGCTTGTATGCAGTGGAGGCCTGGAGATGCTAAATGTGTTTATGTTAAATAACGGTAAATTACTGTGAGACCGACAGTCTTTTACATGACAATAACCGGCTGACACAATGTAGTGACAGCCTCAGCCCAAGGCCTGTGTCTGGGTCACCTAAACCATCCTCCTCCCTACCATGTGCCCCTGGCTGCTGCTGTTCTAAGGGATCCACTGGCCTGCTGTTGTCATCTGTCCTCCTCCTTGGATCATCTGAAAGGTAGAAAGGTTGAGGTGCAACATGTCATTAGTTAGTTTTAAAGGGCGACTGCGCGTCCTGATTTGGCCTCGTTTTAGATTGGGTTCGTTTAGAAATGTTAGCGGCCATGACTGAATTCAAACGTGAGTTGGTTTTGGGGTGTGGTTTGATGTGGGTGTCTCTTGTGTGGGTTTACAGGTTCCCAAATGTCACCTGACTGCCTTTGGATAGCCTATATCAGGGTCTAGTTAGGGACATGTCACCTGACTGGCTTTGGATAGCCTATATCAGGGTCTAGTTAGGGACATGTCACCTGACTGGCTTTGGATAGCCTATATCAGGGGCTAGTTAGGGACATGTCACCTGACTGACTTTGGATAGCCTATATCAGGGTCTAGTTAGGGACATGTCACCTGACTGGCTTTGGATAGCCTATATCAGGGTCTAGTTAGGGACATGTCACCTGACTGCCTTTGGATAGCCTATATCAGGGTCTAGTTAGGGACATGTCACCTGACTGGCTTTGGATAGCCTATATCAGGGTCTAGTTAGGGACATGTCACCTGACTGGCTTTGGATAGCCTATATCAGGGTCTAGTTAGGGACATGTCACCTGACTGGCTTTGGATAGCCTATATCAGGGTCTAGTTAGGGACATGTCACCTGACTGGCTTTGGATAGCCTATATCAGGGTCTAGTTAGGGACATGTCACCTGACTGGCTTTGGATAGCCTATATCAGGGTCTAGTTAGGGACATGTCACCTGACTGCCTTTGGATAGCCTATATCAGGGTCTAGTTAGGGACATGTCACCTGACTGGCTTTGGATAGCCTATATCAGGGTCTAGTTAGGGACATGTCACCTGACTGCCTTTGGATAGCCTATATCAGGGTCTAGTTAGGGACATGTCACCTGACTGGCTTTGGATAGCCTATATCAGGGTCTAGTTAGGGACATGTCACCTGACTGCCTTTGGATAGCCTATATCAGGGTCTAGTTAGGGACATGTCACCTGACTGACTTTGGATAGCCTATATCAGGGTCTAGTTAGGGACATGTCACCTGACTGACTTTGGATAGCCTATATCAGGGGCTAGTTAGGGACATGTCACCTGACTGCCTTTGGATAGCCTATATCAGGGTCTAGTTAGGGACATGTCACCTGACTGGCTTTGGATAGCCTATATCAGGGTCTAGTTAGGGACATGTCACCTGACTGGGTTTGGATAGCCTATATCAGGGGCTAGTTAGGGACATGTCACCTGACTGGCTTTGGATAGCCTATATCAGGGTCTAGTTAGGGACATGTCACCTGACTGGCTTTGGATAGCCTATATCAGGGTCTAGTTAGGGACCGGCAATAAATTACACAATGAAAATGAGACAATAGTTTTATATTTTTACATTTTCTCTTTAAATTCTTTCAATATTTGTATATGAACAATAGTGTCATTGTCTCATTTAGAAATGCATTTGTATGTGAATTTCTAAAATATATAGTTGATTTGATTTTTAAGTAATTTAAGCTATTTGGAGCTATTGACATTTTTACATATTGTCCATGAACATTGTGTAATTTACAGATGGTCCCTAACTAGCCGCATAGACATTTTACATTTTTTACATTTTAGTCATTTAGCAGACGCTCTTAACCAGAGCGACTTACAGGAGCAATTAGGGTTAAGTGCCTTGCTCAAGGGCACATTAACGTCATTTAGCAGACGCTCTTAGCCAGAGCGACTCACAAATTGGTGCGTTCACCCTATAGCCAGTGGGATAACCACTTTACAATTTGGGGGGGGGGGGGGGGGGGGGTTAGAAGGAATACTTTATCCTATCCCAGGTATTCCTTAAAGAGGTGGGGTTTCAAATGTCTCCGGAAGGTGGTGAGTGACTCCGCTGTCCTGGCGTCGTGAGGGAGCTTGTTCCACCATTGGGGTGCCAGAGCAGCGAACAGTTTTGACTGACTTGAGATATCTCAAGTCATCCCAATCCTGGCGTCGTGAGGGAGCTTGTTCCACCATTGGGGTGCCAGAGCAGCGAACAGTTTTGACTGACTTGAGATATCTCAAGTCATCCCAAATGTACCACAGACATTAGGACCGGGTGGCGTGCAGCTTCACTCCAAATGGATGATTACTTGTGTGCTGCCAGCCGTCATCTGCCAGCCTCTTTATCATTCTGTAGTCAATTTTGACAGAAGAATGAATGTTTCTCACTCATTTCGGTCCCACAGAGGCTGTTTTCTAAATGAGAAGTGTGTTTTTTTAGGTGCAGTTTCTCTTTAAAGTTACTGTATACTGACAGGACCAAGGCAACTCAACTATAAAGGCATAACAGCGCAACACAACTCCAAACATGACAGATACGAAGCTACATGGCCCCCAGGGTATATGAATATAAACACGAGACAAAACAAATGAGCCTGTTGAATGGAATTAGTTATAAGACCTCTATGATTCATTTCATTTCGTCAGCTAATGTGAGATTTTTAGATTAAATAATATTTGAGGACACATTACTTAAGGGCCTGTGTATTTTCAAAGTTATGTTCACCTACAATCTAACCACAAAGCTGGCCATCTTTTCCCCTCCCTTTCTGGCTGCCCTCCTCCTTCCCTTCTAAGTTCATGTTGGTTTATTTATTATATACACATGATATACACTGTGTGGACAAAACATTAGGAATACCTGCTCTTTCCATTACATAGACTAACCAGGTGAATCCAGGTGAAAGCTATGATCCCTTATTGATGTCACTTAAAGCTGTGTCGGTCATGACATTCTGTCAGCCGGTGATTGACATTCAGATAACTGCCGGTCTCATGCTTATTGACCCTAATTAACATCAACACGTTTACCATCTCCTGGATTCCACTCATAGCCTGCAAGCCACTGATGCGGACCTTTGGAACATCTACATTTAAAAAGTCTAATAAATACATTCAATAGCCTACACCATCGCAATAACTCCAGTATGAAAATGTATGCACTCACTAACTGTAAGTCGCTCTGGATAAGAGCGTCTGCTAAACGACTAAAATTTAAAATTATTTATTTTAGACAGGTCTAAAGAAACATGACATTAAGAAAATGTAGCCTTTTTCAGAAGAACACACTAAGAATTAGGGGTTCAGTTAGGAAAGTTGAAATGTAAAAAAGGTTCTTACAATTGGAGAGTTCCTCTGGGAACCTTTCCTAATCAATGGGTTCATATTTGAACCTTTCTTATCATAAATGGTTCTTGGAGGAACCTGAGGGTGAAAAGGTTCCTGGAGGAACCTTTCAATATGCTGACGCCCTCTTAATATCAATAGGTTCCACATGACTACTACCACCCATATCAACATTCCATTCCAGGAACGGTCGTTGAGACAGACTGGTCACTACACAACAACACTTGTTGGAAAACAACAACAGTTTCTCCAAATGTACACAAAAAACTCCTGCTAAGTGGTAGTCCCTGTTCTCCTGCATTCTTTAGGGAGAAGAACATCTAGGAAAGTTTTGCTAGCTAGCTGGCTAGTTTTAGTTAATTTTGAAATGTTGTAGCTAGCTAACGTTTTGACCCCATTGGTTCTTGAATGAACCCCCCCCCCCCCCCCCCCCCCCCGCAAACCCAAACCAGAGTTTAAAGCAGCACTCAGTTTTTGGACGGCTGTATGGGCACAGGCCCCCCACCTGCCCAGCCCCCGACTGGGTTTGATTGAATTAAAAGACAGTGTCCTTCGCTCCCGCCTGCCGAACACCTCCCCTCTCTGTCGTTAACAGAACAGTGGTAAAACAGTGCCCAACAGGCAGTGGGTGAAGGACACTGTCTACAGGTGTACAGCTAGCTAGCTACTGTTGTCGCCCTCGCCCCTTCTTCTTCGGCGGCTGGCATCCAACACCTCCCCTCGCCGTCGTTAACAGAACAGTGGTAAAACAGTGCCCAACAGGCAGGGGGCGAAGGACACTGTCTACAGGTGTACAGCTAGCTAGCTACTGTTGTCTCCCTCGCCCCTTCTTCTTCGGCGGCTGGCATCCAACACCTCCCCTCGCCGTCGTTAACAGAACAGTGGTAAAACAGTGCCCAACAGGCAGGGGGCGAAGGACACTGTCTACAGGTGTACAGCTAGCTAGCTACTGTTGTCTCCCTCGCCCCTTCTTCTTCGGCGGCTGGCATCCAACACCTCCCCTCGCCGTCGTTAACAGAACAGTGGTAAAACAGTGCCCAACAGGCAGGGGGCGAAGGACACTGTCTACAGGTGTACAGCTAGCTAGCTACTGTTGTCGCCCTCGCCCCTTCTTCTTCGGTGGCTGGCATCCAACCTTATTGGGAGCTGAGAAACCGGTTAGTAAATCACCTGGTTACTGTGTTCAGTACAATGTTTGTGTTGTATTGTCAAGTTGAAGGTACTCTGTATTAAGGGAAGTTACATTCTGTGTACGTCTGTGTTCATCCTGTGCAGTGCAGTCAAGATGAGCCATCCAAGATGTCCACCCTCAGCACAAAAGGTGTGTATACAATCTTTAAATTATAATCCCTGCCCACATATAATGTGATCAATCCCTCTATATGCTACTCAATGCTAAGTCGTTTTCTCTCAATACAATCTCAGGGTTGGATCATTGCTGCTCTGTCTGAATATCAGGTGACTGACTGCCCATGGTTTTCACTAATTGTCCCAGTTCACCACTTCCATAAGGTCTGTAAAGTCAGTCTATTTCCAGCCTGCAGTCATTTGATCCTAGATTTGCTGTTTTCCTTTTCACTGTATGTATTTTCCAATGACAGCCTGTGTTGTGATATCAGCAAGAAAACATTATTGCTGATATATATCTCCTGAGTGGCGCAGTGGTCTGAGGCACTGTATCGCAGTGCTAACTGTGCCACTAGAGATCCTGGTTCGAATCCAGGCTCTGTCGTAGCCGGCCGCGACCGGGAGACTCATGGGCGGCGCACAATTGGCCCAGCGTCGTCCAGGGTAGGGAATGGAATGGCCGGCAGGGATGTAGCTCAGTTGATAGAGCATGGCGTTTGCAATGCCAGGGTTGTGGGTTTGATTCCCACGGGGGGCCAGTATAAAAAAAAATATGTATTCACTAACTGTAAGTTGCTCTGGATAAGAGCGTCTACTAAAATGTAAATATATATTGAAATATATATGGCAAATAGAAATCCTATATGGATGGTGTTAAGAGATAGATAGGAGGAGTTGAATGATGGGAATAATAACAAGATAACTAATAATGTAAGCATACTCTGTCCATAATAAGTATATAGGTTGTAGGTTGGGAGCTTTTGGGAAAGAGCACAGTTAGAAAGATATGGCATATAGAAGCAAACCGGATGGACATCATGAAAATGATCGGAGAGGTTGAGAGTAGAAGAAGTTCAGGAGCATAAACAAACAAAATATAATTATTGTAAAATGTAAATAGTAAGTATAAGCTGGAAGTAGAGGCCTAAGCGTTGTTGTTCACTAGTTTACTCCAATTAGGGAAGGGGTTGGAAAGTAATAAAGGGGAATATATTTTTTTTTAAGGATATGTACTGTATGTATGTACAGTGAGGGAAAAAGTATTTGATCCCCTGCTGATTTTGTACGTTTGCCCACTGACAAAGAAATGATAGTCTATAATTTTAATGGTACAGTGAGGGAAAAAAATATTTGATCCCCTGCTGATTTTGTACGTTTGCCCACTGACAAAGAAATGATCAGTCTATAATTTTAATGGTAGGTTTATTTGAACAGTGAGAGACAGAATAGCAACAAAAAAATCCAGAAAAAAGCATTTTAAAAATGTTATAAATTGATTTGCATTTTAATGAGGGAAATAAGTATTTGACCCCTTCTCAATCAGAAAGATTTCTGGCTCCCAGGTGTCTTTTATACAGGTAACGAGCTGAGATTAGGAGCACACTCTTAAAGGGAGTGTTCCTAATCTCAGCTTGTTACCTGTATAAAAGACACCTGTCCACAGAAGCAATCAATCAATCAGATTCCAAGCTCTCCACCATGGCCAAGACCAAAGAGCTCTCCAAGGATGTCAGGGACAAGATTGTAGACCTACACAAGGCTGGAATGGGCTACAAGACCATCGCCAAGCAGCTTGGTGAGAAGGTGACAACAGTTGGTGCGATTATCCGCCAATGGAAGAAACACAAAATAACTGTCAATCACAAAATCAGCAGGGGATCAAATACTTTTTTCCCTCACTGTATGTGTGTATGTATGTGTGTATGTATGTGTGCATGTATGTGTGTATATATATATATATATATATATATATATATATATATATATGTGTATGTGTATTATCTCCCGAGTGGCTCAGTGGTACACTAGAGATCCTGGTTAAAATCCAGGCTCTGTCGTAGCCGGCCGCGACCGGGAGACCCATGGGGCGGCGCACAATTGGCCCAGCGTCGTCCAGGGTAGGGGAGGGAATGGCCGGCAGGGATGTAGCTCAGTTGGTAGAGCATGGCGTTTGCAACGCCAGGGTTGTGGGTTCGATTCCCACGGGGGGCCAGTATGGAGAAAAAAATAAAATAGTGTATGCACTCACTCTGGATAAGAGCGTCTGCTAAATGACGTAAATGTAAATATGTGTGTGTGTGTATATATAAAAAACATGGGGGACTGGAAGTGATGCAGACAATTACATTGATGGAAGATACAATCTATCTGCAATATTAAGCTGATCTACTTTTAAAAAAAAACAAATAAATAAAATAACAATATTAATTACCTGAAAATTGTATGTCATCCAGTCTTAAAATGTCTGCAAAAACCAAATATTGAAATACTGTTAAATATTTTAAAAACCATTGTTATACATTGAGTGAATTGTTATCCATTGAAAGAGGGATATAGAATAGTATACTATCGTGATAGGTATTTTTTTTCTACAACTGTGATGTAACTGAACATCCACTAGATGGAGCCAGTGTTCCACTCTTGATTAGACACTTCACATAAAATAGAAATTTGTTTGGTAAAAACAGTAGGATAAATACATATGTAGGTAGAGATATATATATATATATAATATTATACTAACATTCTAGATACACACACACACACACACACACACACACACACACACATTCAATTGACTTAGTAATTTATTTCTACAACTGTGATGTAGCTGTACATCCACTAGGTGGAGCCAGCGGTCCACTCTTGAGTAGAGACTTGGTTTGGCATGCATTTCCATGGGTTCTGAGACACCTTGAGACATGTCACATAAAAATTGACATTTGTTTGGTATAAACAGTAGGATATATACATATGTATAAAATCCATTCTCGTTTAAAAAAATCAATAACACAACATCTCATTCATTATATACTATATCATTTTATACAATACATTTTAAAAAACATTCATTTATAATATACAACATAAATAATATATATATATATATATGCATAGTTAGATATAAAAGCCTTCATCATATTGAAAATTCAACTCACCTTCAAAATGCTCCATGAGGAATAAATGATTCAAGGAGTCTCTTTAAGATGTATGTCTTCAGGCCTTCTGGTCCTCTGGGTCTTTTTTCTTGGTTGACTGAGACATCCCACGGACGCTCTTTTATGGGGTCAAATGGATCTGTTTAGGTCAGCAGTAAAACGGGACATCTTTAAGAATACAATTACCTTTTTTGTTTTTAATTGACTGAGACATCCACTGGACATTCCATCCTCGGACGCCTCCCGGACATTCCCGGACGCCCCCCCCCCCCCCCCGAGAGCTATTTTTAAAAGGTTAAAGGATAAACAGGTTTAAAAAAGTAGTTTCAAAGACACTTGGGGGACCCCATGTGTACATATAGTTCCCTTGTGTGTAAGGGACCCCCTAGATGAGCAAACTGTTGACCATTAAAATATGGATAGCTGAGAACTCTTTCTAAAAGGGTAAACAGGTTTACAAAATAGTTGTTTTAAAGAAACACCACACACGCACACACACACACACACAACCCAAAGAACCAGTGGCTCTTGTGTAGAGAGAGAGAGAGAGAGAGAGAGAGAGAGAGAGAGAGAGAGAGAGAGAGAGAGAGGGGAGGGACGGAGAGAGAGAGAGAGAGAGAGAGAGAGAGAGAGAGAGAGAGAGAGAGAGAGATAGGGGAGGGACGGAGAAAGAGAGAGAGAGAGAGAGAGAGAGATAGATAGATAGATAGATCCCCAAATCCCCGTCTTCAAGCTGTGAGGGACTCAGACGTTGCCTCTTCCACCAGGCTCTCCATGGCCTTCAAGGTTTCGCATGTTTTCTTTTCGATGATAGATCAACCTTCTTGCCGATAAGGCCAAGTTTTGTCTTGAGAACAGAAGGGACCATCTTCGTAAATGTTCACGATGGTGGAAAAACTGTTGCACTTGTTTCATCATATCAAGCACCTTAAACCAATCTCGCCACTTGAAGCTAAACACAGGCAACAAAATAGTTGACCTCTGTGCAAGTGTTTGAAAATAAATACGAACTAACAGATTGGGTGGCATTTGCGCTATTGAATTCAGAACAACCTAAAATTGCCACTTTGGAGTCTGGACTCTACGCTACTGAAGAGTTTCGTATGACTTTCAAATCATCTGGCCCACAGACTTCCTCTTCCAGTGCGTACCCAGGCAGGGATGGTCCATTCAGGGCCTTTTAGATCTGACATAGAGCAAGTCTTATCTTAAGACATTCCCTCATGCGAAACGCAGGAGAAAAACTCCCGGTTTTTGGCTGAAAAAGGTTGTTGAGACAGCTGTGTGTGAAAATCTTCACTGTTGAATCGCCCGGTTGGCCTCCACTCATATCAATCACGCCATTAAAACAATCAGGTGCATCACAAAGAATGGCATCGATGGTTTTGTCCTTGTGGCCCAGACATGAAGGACACAACACACCTAGAATTGGTCTAGGAGACGTGTTTTCTG
>NW_028163406.1:0-38003 GCF_964263955.1 Coregonus lavaretus
ACAATGTAAAAAATAAAGAAAAACCCTGGAATGAGTAGGTGTGTCCAAACTTTTGACTGGTACTGTATATATACACACAGTATATACTGATAACATGTCATCTCTCTCGCCATCAAACAACAACTGAACCTTAACCCTAACAGCCCCTCGCTCTCATATCTTGTAACAAGGAGATACAGTGATTTATTTACATTTAGGTCATTTAGCAGACGCTCTTATCCAGAGCGACTTACAGTTAGTGAATACATATTTTTTTATACTGGCCCCCCACAACCCTGGCGTTGCAAACGCCATGCTCTATCAACTGAGCTACATCCCTGCCGGCCATTCCCTCCCCTACCCTGGACGACGCTGGGCCAATTGTGCGCCGCCCCATGAGTCTCCCGGTCGCGGCCGTCTGCGACAGAGCCTGGATTTATCACCTCCTCTCTTCTGTCTCTAGTTAATAAATCAACTGTGTTGTTGTGTCATACCTCCACCCCCCCCCAGCCCTTATCTGGCTGACTATGGAATTACCTCCATACCTCCACCCCCCCCCCCAGCCCTTATCTGGCTGACTATGGAATTACCTCCATACCTCCACCCCCCCCCCAGCCCTTATCTGGCTGACTATGGAATTACCTCCATACCTCCACCCCCCCCCCCAGCCCTTATCTGGCTGACTATGGAATTACCTCCATACCTCCACCCCCCCCCAGCCCTTATCTGGCTGACTATGGAATTACCTCCATACCTCCACCCCCCCCCCAGCCCTTATCTGGCTGACTATGGAATTACCTCCATACCTCCACCCCCCCCCCCAGCCCTTATCTGGCTGACTATGGAATTACCTCCATACCTCCACCCCCCCCCCCCAGCCCTTATCTGGCTGACTATGGAATTACCTCCATACCTCCACCCCCCCCCCCAGCCCTTATCTGGCTGACTATGGAATTACCTCCATACCTCCACCCCCCCCCCCCAGCCCTTATCTGGCTGACTATGGAATTACGAAAGACTAGCTCAGCTGGTAGAGCACGGCGCTTGTAACGCCAAGGTAGTGGGTTCGATCCCCGGGACCACCCATACACAAAAAAATGTATGCGCGCATGACTGTAAGTCGCTTTGGATAAAAGCGTCTGCTAAATGGCATATTATTCCTATGATAGAGCAAGGTATTTCCACACCATCTTTAATCTCCTCTGAGCTGCAGTTATTGGGTAATATTCTAATAGGCAGTGGTGGAAAAAGTACCCAATTGTCATACTTGAGTAAAAGTATAGATACCTTAATAAACAGTTACTCAAGTAAAAGTGAAAGTCACCCAGTAAAATACTACTTGAGTAAAAGTCTAAAAGTATTTGGTTCTAAATATACTAAAGTATCAAAACTAAATGTAATTGCTAAAATATAGTTAAGTACCAAAAGTAAAAGTATAAATCATTTCAAATTCCTTATATTAAGCAAACCAGAAGGCACCACGCTTTCTCTTGATAAGTGCATGAATTGGAAAATGTTCCTGTTCTGCTAAGTATTCAACATGTAACAAGTACATTTGGGTGTCAGGGAAAATGTATGGAGTAAAAAGTACATTATTTTCTTTGGGAATGTAGTGAAGTAAAAGTTGTCAAAAGTACAGATACCAAAAAAAACTACTTAAGTAGTACTTTAAATTATTTGTACTTAAGTACTTTACACTGCTAATAGGCTACATTCAAAGTTTAATTTCAATCGTTTCATAACATGTCTTTTTCCCAGGCGAGTTGCACTTGTGTAACAACAATCTTTATCATAATCAATTATCAACTCGGGACAAAAACGTGAACAACTCAAAATTCTACCAAAACATGACTGCGGTCTTTCATCCAACAGTAGCCTATCTAAACTATCTATCTACCAAAAACATAGTTCATCTGCCAACTTGTTTTTGAGTGACAACTACACTCATGCTTAAAATCGTTCACGCTTCTTCAATATTGTTCTATCACGAAGCAAAACAACACCGGTAAAAACGTACATGGTGAATCCCTCTGCAGATCGCGCCCGTCCGGTTAGATCACAGCCTGGTTGGATCCGGTCTCCGGTGAGACTCGCCGCCATGAAGCAAAGCTGCTGGCTGGTCTGGTGAGCGCCACGGAGTGTGTGTGCTGTTCGGAGAGAGTGTGTGTGTGTGTTGCCTTGAGATTATTCATAGTGAGTTCATCCAGGGGACAGATGACTGGAGGGGAGGTGTGAGACGGGCTGGGGGAGGTGTGAGATGGGCTGGGGGAGGTGTGAAACGGGCTGGGGGAGAATTTGAGACGGGCTGGGGGAGAATTTGAGACGGGCTGGGGGAGGTTTGAGACGGGCTGGGGGAGGTTTCATTTGATTTGGGATCTTTGTTGTTCGTCAACTATCATGATATTGTCTGGCCACTAGAGGGAGCCACTCGACAAGGCCTTGGGCCTGAGCTTAATGGCTCCCTCAGTCTGCACAGTCTGTTTACAGATCAACTTTTATCTGTCACATGCTTCGGAAACAACAGGTGGAGACTAACGGTGAAATGCTTACTGAAGGGCCCTTCCCAACAATGCAGAGGAAAAGACTAACAGGAGGAATAGCTTAGTGGGGCGGCAGGTAGCTTAGTGGTTAAGAGCGTTGTGCCAGTACCGAAAGGTCGCTGGTTCTAATCCCAGAGCCGACTAGGTGAAAAATCTGTCGATGTGCCCTTCAGCAAGGCACTTAACCTAAATTGCTCTGGATAAGAGCGTCTGCTAAATGACTAAAATGTCAAATAAATAAATATACAATGAGTAATGTTAACTTGGTACAGTGTACCAGTACCCTACTAGGTCATTGAGGTAGTAGATACAGTGGGGGGGGGAAGTATTTAGTCAGCCACCAATTGTGCAAGTTCTCCCACTTAAAAAGATGAGAGAGGCCTGTAATTTTCATCATAGGTACACGTCAACTATGACAGACAGATTGAGAAGAAAAAAAATCCAGAAAATCACATTGTAGGATTTTTTATGAATTTATTTGCAGATTATGGTGGAAAATAAGTATTTGGTCAATAACAAAAGTTTCTCAATACTTTGTTATATACCCTTTGTTGGCAATGACACAGGTCAAACGTTTTCTGTAAGTCTTCACAAGGTTTATGTAAGGGATAAATGGCGACGTTCTGTACATTACCTTGGAGATAATGGACGACGCAGTCCGCCGTGGCCCTTTGCGGATTTCCTTTTCCCAAGGTAATGTACAGAACGGAGGCTTTAATCCCGCTTATAACACAGTTGTCAAAGAGAACAATACCAAATCACACATTTAGAAAAATAAATGGTTGATATTTTCATACTTGGTCATATTTTGGTTGCTAGAGACGCGACCCAGTGTGATATGTGTTGTTCTGTCTGTTGTCCCCTTGGTGCTAGCTAGTCAGCTAGCTACGGCTGTTTGTTCTGTCTGTTGTTCTCCCTTGTTGCTAGCTAGTCAACTAGCTACGGCTGTTTGTTCTGTCTGTTGTTCTCCCTTGTTGCTAGCTAGTCAGCTAGCTACGGCTGTTTGTTCTGTCTGTTGTTCTCCCTTGGTGCTAGCTAGTCAGCTAGCTACGGCTGTTTGTTCTGTCTGTTGTTCTCCCTTGGTGCTAGCTAGTCAGCTAGCTACGGCTGTTTGTTCTGTCTGTTGTTCTCCCTTGTTGCTAGCTAGTCAGCTAGCTACGGCTGTTTGTTCTGTCTGTTGTTCTCCCTTGTTGCTAGCTAGTCAACTAGCTACGGCTGTTTGTTCTGTCTGTTGTTCTCCCTTGGTGCTAGCTAGTCAGCTTGCTACGGCTGTTTGTTCTGTCTGTTGTTCTCCCTTGTTGCTAGCTAGTCAGCTTGCTACGGCTGTTTGTTCTGTCTGTTGTTCTCCCTTGTTGCTAGCTAGTCAGCTAGCTACGGCTGTTTGTTCTGTCTGTTGTTCTCCCTTGGTGCTAGCTAGTCAACTAGCTACGGCTGTTTGTTCTGTCTGTTGTTCTCCCTTGTTGCTAGCTAGTCAACTAGCTACGGCTGTTTGTTCTGTCTGTTGTCCCCTTGGTGCTAGCTAGTCAACTAGCTACGGCTGTTTGTTCTGTCTGTTGTCCTCCCTTGGTGCTAGCTAGTCAACTAGCTACGGCTGTTTGTTCTGTCTGTTGTCCTCCCTTGGTGCTAGCTAGTCAACTAGCTACGGCTGTTTGTTCTGTCTGTTGTTCTCCCTTGGTGCTAGCTAGTCAACTAGCTACGGCTGTTTGTTCTGTCTGTTGTTCTCCCTTGTTGCTAGCTAGTCAACTAGCTACGGCTGTTTGTTCTGTCTGTTGTTCTCCCTTGTTGCTAGCTAGTCAACTAGCTACGGCTGTTTGTTCTGTCTGTTGTTCTCCCTTGTTGCTAGCTAGTCAACTAGCTACGGCTGTTTGTTCTGTCTGTTGTTCTCCCTTGTTGCTAGCTAGTCAACTAGCTACGGCTGTTTGTTCTGTCTGTTGTTCTCCCTTGTTGCTAGCTAGTCAGCTAGCTACGGCTGTTTGTTCTGTCTGTTGTTCCCTTGTTGCTAGCTAGTCAACTAGCTACGGCTGTTTGTTCTGTCTGTTGTTCTCCCTTGTTGCTAGCTAGTCAACTAGCTACGGCTGTTTGTTCTGTCTGTTGTCCTCCCTTGGTGCTAGCTAGTCAACTAGCTACGGCTGTTTGTTCTGTCTGTTGTTCTCCCTTGTTGCTAGCTAGTCAGCTAGCTACGGCTGTTTGTTCTGTCTGTTGTTCCCTTGTTGCTAGCTAGTCAACTAGCTACGGCTGTTTGTTCTGTCTGTTGTTCTCCCTTGGTGCTAGCTAGTCAGCTTGCTACGGCTGTTTGTTCTGTCTGTTGTTCTCCCTTGTTGCTAGCTAGTCAGCTTGCTACGGCTGTTTGTTCTGTCTGTTGTTCTCCCTTGTTGCTAGCTAGTCAGCTAGCTACGGCTGTTTGTTCTGTCTGTTGTTCTCCCTTGGTGCTAGCTAGTCAACTAGCTACGGCTGTTTGTTCTGTCTGTTGTTCTCCCTTGGTGCTAGCTAGTCAGCTAGCTACGGCTGTTTGTTCTGTCTGTTGTTCTCCCTTGTTGCTAGCTAGTCAGCTAGCTACGGCTGTTTGTTCTGTCTGTTGTTCTCCCTTGTTGCTAGCTAGTCAACTAGCTACGGCTGTTTGTTCTGTCTGTTGTTCTCCCTTGGTGCTAGCTAGTCAGCTTGCTACGGCTGTTTGTTCTGTCTGTTGTTCTCCCTTGTTGCTAGCTAGTCAGCTTGCTACGGCTGTTTGTTCTGTCTGTTGTTCTCCCTTGTTGCTAGCTAGTCAGCTAGCTACGGCTGTTTGTTCTGTCTGTTGTTCTCCCTTGGTGCTAGCTAGTCAACTAGCTACGGCTGTTTGTTCTGTCTGTTGTTCTCCCTTGTTGCTAGCTAGTCAACTAGCTACGGCTGTTTGTTCTGTCTGTTGTCCCCTTGGTGCTAGCTAGTCAACTAGCTACGGCTGTTTGTTCTGTCTGTTGTCCTCCCTTGGTGCTAGCTAGTCAACTAGCTACGGCTGTTTGTTCTGTCTGTTGTCCTCCCTTGGTGCTAGCTAGTCAACTAGCTACGGCTGTTTGTTCTGTCTGTTGTTCTCCCTTGGTGCTAGCTAGTCAACTAGCTACGGCTGTTTGTTCTGTCTGTTGTTCTCCCTTGTTGCTAGCTAGTCAACTAGCTACGGCTGTTTGTTCTGTCTGTTGTTCTCCCTTGTTGCTAGCTAGTCAACTAGCTACGGCTGTTTGTTCTGTCTGTTGTTCTCCCTTGTTGCTAGCTAGTCAACTAGCTACGGCTGTTTGTTCTGTCTGTTGTTCTCCCTTGTTGCTAGCTAGTCAACTAGCTACGGCTGTTTGTTCTGTCTGTTGTTCTCCCTTGTTGCTAGCTAGTCAGCTAGCTACGGCTGTTTGTTCTGTCTGTTGTTCCCTTGTTGCTAGCTAGTCAACTAGCTACGGCTGTTTGTTCTGTCTGTTGTTCTCCCTTGTTGCTAGCTAGTCAACTAGCTACGGCTGTTTGTTCTGTCTGTTGTCCTCCCTTGGTGCTAGCTAGTCAGCTAGCTACGGCTGTTTGTTCTGTCTGTTGTTCCCTTGTTGCTAGCTAGTCAACTAGCTACGGCTGTTTGTTCTGTCTGTTGTTCTCCCTTGTTGCTAGCTAGTCAACTAGCTACGGCTGTTTGTTCTGTCTGTTGTCCTCCCTTGGTGCTAGCTAGTCAACTAGCTACGGCTGTTTGTTCTGTCTGTTGTTCCCTTGTTGCTAGCTAGTCAACTAGCTACGGCTGTTTGTTCTGTCTGTTGTTCTCCCTTGGTGCTAGCTAGTCAACTAGCTACGGCTGTTTGTTCTGTCTGTTGTTCTCCCTTGTTGCTAGCTAGTCAGCTAGCTACGGCTGTTTGTTCTGTCTGTTGTTCTCCCTTGTTGCTAGCTAGTCAACTAGCTACGGCTGTTTGTTCTGTCTGTTGTTCTCCCTTGTTGCTAGCTAGTCAGCTTGCTACGGCTGTTTGTTCTGTCTGTTGTTCTCCCTTGTTGCTAGCTAGTCAGCTAGCTACGGCTGTTTGTTCTGTCTGTTGTTCTCCCTTGGTGCTAGCTAGTCAACTAGCTACGGCTGTTTGTTCTGTCTGTTGTTCTCCCTTGTTGCTAGCTAGTCAACTAGCTACGGCTGTTTGTTCTGTCTGTTGTTCTCCCTTGTTGCTAGCTAGTCAACTAGCTACGGCTGTTTGTTCTGTCTGTTGTTCTCCCTTGTTGCTAGCTAGTCAACTAGCTACGGCTGTTTGTTCTGTCTGTTGTTCTCCCTTGTTGCTAGCTAGTCAACTAGCTACGGCTGTTTGTTCTGTCTGTTGTTCTCCCTTGTTGCTAGCTAGTCAGCTAGCTACGGCTGTTTGTTCTGTCTGTTGTTCCCTTGTTGCTAGCTAGTCAACTAGCTACGGCTGTTTGTTCTGTCTGTTGTTCTCCCTTGTTGCTAGCTAGTCAGCTAGCTACGGCTGTTTGTTCTGTCTGTTGTTCTTCCTTGTTGCTAGCTAGTCAACTAGCTACGGCTGTTTGTTCTGTCTGTTGTTCTCCCTTGTTGCTAGCTAGTCAACTAGCTACGGCTGTTTGTTCTGTCTGTTGTTCTCCCTTGGTGCTAGCTAGTCAACTAGCTACGGCTGTTTGTTCTGTCTGTTGTCCTCCCTTGGTGCTAGCTAGTCAACTAGCTACGGCTGTTTGTTCTGTCTGTTGTCCTCCCTTGGTGCTAGCTAGTCAACTAGCTACGGCTGTTTGTTCTGTCTGTTGTCCTCCCTTGGTGCTAGCTAGTCAACTAGCTACGGCTGTTTGTTCTGTCTGTTGTTCTCCCTTGTTGCTAGCTAGTCAACTAGCTACGGCTGTTTGTTCTGTCTGTTGTTCTCCCTTGGTGCTAGCTAGTCAACTAGCTACGGCTGTTTGTTCTGTCTGTTGTCCTCCCTTGGTGCTAGCTAGTCAACTAGCTACGGCTGTTTGTTCTGTCTGTTGTTCTCCCTTGTTGCTAGCTAGTCAACTAGCTACGGCTGTTTGTTCTGTCTGTTGTTCTCCCTTGGTGCTAGCTAGTCAACTAGCTACGGCTGTTTGTTCTGTCTGTTGTTCCCTTGGTGCTAGCTAGTCAGCTAGCTACGGCTGTTTGTTCTGTCTGTTGTTCCCTTGTTGCTAGCTAGTCAACTAGCTACGGCTGTTTGTTCTGTCTGTTGTTCTCCCTTGGTGCTAGCTAGTCAACTAGCTACGGCTGTTTGTTCTGTCTGTTGTTCCCTTGTTGCTAGCTAGTCAACTAGCTACGGCTGTTTGTTCTGTCTGTTGTTCTCCCTTGGTGCTAGCTAGTCAACTAGCTACGGCTGTTTGTTCTGTCTGTTGTTCTCCCTTGGTGCTAGCTAGTCAACTAGCTACGGCTGTTTGTTCTATCTGTTGTTCCCTTGGTGCTAGCTAGTCAGCTAGCTACGGCTGTTTGTTCTGTCTGTTGTTCCCTTGTTGCTAGCTAGTCAACTAGCTACGGCTATTTGTTCTGTCTGTTGTCCTCCCTTGTTGCTAGCTAGTCAGCTAGCTACGGCTGTTTGTTCTGTCTGTTGTTCTCCCTTATTGCTAGCTAGTCAACTAGCTACGGCTGTTTGTTCTGTCTGTTGTTCTCCCTTGTTGCTAGCTAGTCAACTAGCTACGGCTGTTTGTTCTGTCTGTTGTTCTCCCTTGTTGCTAGCTAGTCAACTAGCTACGGCTGTTTGTTCTGTCTGTTGTTCCCTTGGTGCTAGCTAGTCAGCTAGCTACGGCTGTTTGTTCTGTCTGTTGTTCTCCCTTGGTGCTAGCTAGTCAACTAGCTACGGCTGTTTGTTCTGTCTGTTGTTCTCCCTTGGTGCTAGCTAGTCAACTAGCTACGGCTATTTGTTCTGTCTGTTGTTCTCCCTTGTTGCTAGCTAGTCAGCTAGCTACGGCTGTTTGTTCTGTCTGTTGTTCTCCCTTGGTGCTAGCTAGTCAGCTAGCTACGGCTGTTTGTTCTGTCTGTTGTTCTCCCTTGGTGCTAGCTAGTCAACTAGCTACGGCTGTTTGTTCTGTCTGTTGTTCTCCCTTGTTGCTAGCTAGTCAACTAGCTACGGCTAACACAGTCACGCCTCTGCAGACACAATAACAGCAAAGCAGCTGCATTTGCCGTTTTGTTTCAGCTGTTTTCTAGTGACATTCATTTGGATACATCCAGAACAATGAGCTGATGACGCCCTATGTTGCCTGGCATAGCTAGAAAAGTTGGCCTTCTCCTCGTCAGGACACTCGACACTGTTCATTATGAGGAGATCGCATTGCATATCAAACACTAGGCTAGAAGCTAAATCGTTTCTTACTAGCCAATATCACAACCGAATTAAAAAAGATCCGTTGCTGAAAACAGTCAAACTAGAAACATATGGAAGATTTGACAACATAGCGCCACTTGCGTCATGACTGCAACAGTAATTCAGTAATTCAGGTTCATCCCTCACCACGTTGGGTCATCAGATGCTCCAAATAAAATACTGGATGTCTCTGAAAAAACACGTTTTTCCTCGTTGGACCTGTGTTGACAATGTATCCAATTTCGGTGTGTGTGGTTGTTGGTTTAGCTTTCTGTAACTTGGTTCCAAGTACGGTCTGCATGTGTAGGAGCATATTACGTGATGACTGCAAGGTGTCCTGATAGTTTGCTAGCCGTATCATACTGGGCACATAATATGTGAGATACACAGATTAACTAAAAACACTAGCACTGCAAACACTCAGAACAAAGAGACCAACTGGCAAGTGTCTTCACTGACATTTTCAACATGTCCCTGACTGAGTCTGTAATACCAACATGTTTCAAGCAGACCACCATAGTCCCCGTGCCCAAGGACTCTAAGATAACCTGCCTAAATGACCTAAATGAAAGGCTGGTCATGGCTCACATCAACACCATTATCCCAGAAACCCTATACCCACTCCAATTTGCATACCGCCCCAACAGATCCACAGATGATGCAATCTCTATCGCACTTCACACTGCCCTTTCTCACCTGGACAAGAGGAACACCTACGTGAGAATGCTATTCATTGACTACAGCTCAGCGTTCAACACCATAGTGCCCTCAAAGCTCATCACTAAGCTAAGGATCCTAGGACTAAACACCTCCCTATGCAACTGGATCCTGGACTTCCTGACGGGCCGCCCCCAGGTGGTAAGGGTAGGTAACAACACATCTGCCACACTGATCCTCAACACGGGGGCCCCTCAGGGATGCGTGCTCAGTCCCCTCCTGTACTCCCTGTTCACCCATGACTGCATGGCCAGGCACGACTCCAACACCATCATTAAGTTTGCCGACGACACAACAGTGGTAGGCCTGATCACCGACAACGATGAGACAGCCTATAGGGAGGAGGTCAGAGACCTGGCCGTGTGGTGCCAGGATAACAACCTCTCCCTCAACGTGACCAAGACAAAGGAGATGATTGTGGACTACAGGAAAAAAAAGAGGACTGAGCATGCCCCCATTCTCATCGACGGGGCTGTAGTGGAACAGGTTGAGAGCTTCAAGTTCCTTGGTGTCCACATCACCAACGAACTATCATGGTCCAAACACACCAAGACAGTCGTGAAGAGGGCACAACAAAGCCTATTCCCCCTCAGGAGACTGAAAAGATTTGGCATGGGTCCTCAGATCCTCAAAAAATTCTACAGCTGCACCATCGAGAGCATCCTGACTGGTTGCATCACCGCCTGGTATGGCAACTGCTTGGCCTCCGACCGCAAGGCACTACAGAGGGTAGTGCGTACGGCCCAGTACATCACTGGGGCCAAGCTTCCTGCCATCCAGGACCTCAGGCGGTGTCAGAGGAAGACCCTCAAAATTGTCAAAGACTCCAGCCACCCTAGTCATAGACTGTTCTCTCTGCTACCGCACGGCAAGCGGTACCGGAGTGCCAAGTCTAGGTCCAAAAGACTTCTCAACAGCTTCTACCCCCAAGCCATAAGACTCCTGAACAGCTAATCATGGCTACCCGGACTATTTGCACTGCCCCCCCCCCACCCCATCTTTTTACGCTGCTGCTACTCTGTTAATTATCTATGCATAGTCACTTTAACTCTACCCACATGTACATATTACTTCAACTACCTCAACTAGCCGGTGCCCCCAGCACATTGACTCTGCACCGGTACCCCCCTGTATATATAGCCTCCCTACTGTTATTTTATTTTACTTCTGCTCTTTTTTTCTCAACACTTTTTTGTTGTTTTATTCTACTTTTTTTATTAAAAATGAATGCACTGTTGGTTAAGGGCTGTAAGTAAGCATTTCACTGTAATGTCTGCACCTGTTGTATTCGGTGCATGTGGCCAATAAAATTTGATTTGATTTGAGCTGCAGTGCCTGGATTTAGCAGTCTCCCTCTTCAAGTCCCCGAGACTGAAAAATATTAGAGTTTATATATTTAATTCTTAAATATTGGCAGGTTGGTTTTCACAGCTATTTCACAAGGTGTTCTGCAGTAGGTACATATATATACAACCACAAAGGGGTGCTAAGGAGCTATGTGAGATAGAAACAATGACTCATAATAGAGGACTAGTGAAATGATGTTATTTCAGTGTAGACAAATAAGGGGAGGGAAGCTCAAGATTAAAACATGCCAGCCAGACAAGCGAGTGTATGAATCAAACAGATATTAATGGAGTGGAAATTATACTGAACAAAAATATAAACGCAACATGTAAAGTGTTGGTCCCATGTTTCATGAGCTGAAATAAAACATCCCAGAAATGTTCCATACACACAAAAAGCTTCTACAGTTTTGCCCACAAATGTGTTTACATCCCTGTTAGTGAGCATTTATCCTTCGCCAAGATAATCCATCCACCTGACAGGTGTGGCATATCAAGAAGCTGATTAAACAGCATGACAATTACACAGGTGCACCTTGTGCTGCGGACAATAAAAGGCCACTCTAAAATGTGCCGTTTTGTCACGCAACACAATGCCACTGATGTCTCAAGTTTTGAGGGAGCGTGCAATTGGCATGCTGACTGCAGGAGAGTCCACCAGAGCTGTTGCTAGAGAATTGTGGGTTCGATTCCCACGGGGGGCCAGTATGAAAAAATAATAATGTATGCACTCACTAACTGTAAGTCGCTCTGGATAAGAGCGTCTGCTAAATGACTAAAAATGTAAATGTAAATTGAATGTTCATTTCTCTACCATAAGCCGCCTCCAACATCATTTTAGAGAATTTGGCAGTACATCCAACTGGCCTCACAACTGCAGACCACGTGTAACCATGCCAACACCAGCCCAGGACCTCCACATCTGTCTTCTTCTTCTTGGGATCGTCTGAGACCAAACACACGGCCAAGGCAACAAAGGAGTGGCTCAAGAAGAAGAAAAAAAATAAGTATTTGATCCCCTGCTGATTTTTTACGTTTGCCCACTGACAAAGACATGATCAGTCTATAATTTTAATGGTAGGTTTATTTGAACAGTGAGAGACAGAATAACAACAAAAAAATCCAGAAAAATGCATGTAAAAATGTTATAAATTGATTTGCATTTTAATGAGGGAAATAAGTATTTGACTCTGCAAAACATGACTTAGTACTTGGTGGCAAAACCCTTCTTGGCAATCACAGAGGTCAGACGTTTCTTGTAGTTGGCCACCAGGTTTGCACACATCTCGGGAGGGATTTTGTCCCACTCCTCTTTGCAGATCTTCTCCAAGTCATTAAGGTTTCGAGGCTGACGTTTGGCAACTCAAACCTTCAGCTCCCTCCACAGATTTTCTATGGAATTAAGGTCTGGAGACTGGCTAGGCCACTCCAGGACCTTAATGTGCTTCTTCTTGAGCCACTCCTTTGTTGCCTTGGCCGTGTGTTTTGGGTCATTGTCGCTGGAATACCCATCCACAACCCATTTTAAATGCCCTGGCTGAGGGAAGGAGGTTCTCACCCAAGATTTGACGGTACATAGCCCCGTCCATTGTCCCTTTGATGCGGTGAAGTTGTCCTGTCCCGTTAGCAGAAAAACATCCCCAAAGCATAATGTTTCCACCTCCATGTTTGATGGTGGGGATGGTGTTCTTGGGGTCATAGGCAGCATTCCTCCTCCTCCAAACACGGCGAGTTGAGTTGATGCCAAAGAGCTCAAATTTGGTCTCATCTGACCACAACACCTTCACCCAGTTCTCCTCTGAATCATTCAGATGTTCATTGGCAAACTTCAGACAGGCCTGTATATGTGCTTTCTTGAGCAGGGGGACCTTGCGGGCGCTGCAGGATTTCAGTCCTTCATGACGTAGTGTGTTGCCAATTGTTTTCTTGGTGACTATGGTCCCAGCTGCCTTGAGATCATTGACAAGATCCTCCGGTGTAGTTCTGGGCTGATTCCTCACCATTCTCATGATCATTGCAACGCCACATGGTGAGCTCTTGCATGGAGCCCCAGGCCGAGGGAGATTGACAGTTCTTTTCTGTTTCTTCCATTTGCAAATAATCGCACCAACTGTTGTCACCTTCTCACCAAGCTGCTTGGCGATGGTCTTGTAGCCCATTCCAGCCTTGTGTAGGTCTTCAATCTTGTCCCTGACATCAATGGAGAGCTCTTTGGTCTTGGCCATGGTGGAGAGTTTGGAATCTGATTGATTGCTTCTGTGGACAGGTGTCTTTTATACAGGTAACAAGCTGAGATTAGGAGCACTCCCTTTAAGAGTTTGCTCCTAATCTCAGCTCGTTACCTCTATAAAAGACACCTGGGAGCCAGAAATCTTTCTGATTGAGAAGGGGTCAAATACTTATTTCCCTCATTAAAATGCATATCAATTTATAACATTTTTGACATGTGTTTTTCTGGAATGTTTTGTTGTTATTCTGTCTCTCACTGTTCAAATAAACCTACCATTAAAATTATAGACTGATCATTTCTTTGTCAGTGGGCAAACGTACAAAATCAGCAGGGGATCAAATACTTTTTTCCCTCTCTGTAGGTAACCTTGTTGGCGGTGGCGGTCAGCGTTGGCCTTCTGACGACGCACGGCGCGTTGGAGGTGGACGTGAGCAGCGTTCCACATCTTCTCCACGCGCCGAAACCAGTCATCCACCGCTGGAGCCACGGTCTGGCTCTGATGCCACGGTGCCAGAACCGGCTGATAACCTAAAACACATTGGAATGGCGTTAGGTTAGTGGAGGAGTGGGGGAGAGAGTTCTGGGCATATTCGGACCATGGTAAGAACACCAACCACTCCCCCGGCCGGTCCAGGCAGTAGGACCGCAGGAACCTACCCACATCCTGATTCACCCGTTCCACCTGCCCATTAGACTCGGGTGGAAACCCAGAGGTCAGGCTGACGAGACCCCCAGATGTTCCATGAACGCCTTCCAGACCCTGGGTGTAAACTGGGGACCCCGGTCAGACACTATGTCCTCTGGTACCCCGTAGTGCCGGAAGACATGAGTAAGCAGGGCCTTCGCAGTCTGGAGGGCCGTGGGGAGACCGGGCAGAGGAAGGAGGCGGCAGGCTTTGGAAAAGCAGTCCACAACGACCAGGATGGTGGTGTTACTTTGAGAGAGGGGAAGATCAGTAAGGAAGTCAATACTCAGGTGGGACCATGGTCGTTGTGGAACTGGTAAGGGATGTAACTTACCCGCTGGGAGGTGCCTAGGTGCCTTACTCTGGGCGCACACTGAGCAGGAGGAGACACACCCTCACGTCCTTAGCCAAGGTAGGCCACCAGTACTTTCCAGTTAGGCAGCGCACTGTACGACCGATACCTGGGTGACCAGAGGAGGGTGACGTGTGTGCCCAGTAGTTCAGACAGTCACTGACAAGAGCAGGCACGTACCGCAGCCCAGCTGGGCACTGAGGTGGAGATGGATCTGTGCGTAATGCCTGCTCTATGTCCGCTAGGCCACTCCAGGACCTTGAGATGCTTCTTACGGAGCCACTCCTTAGTTGCCCTGGCTGTGTTTCGGGTTGTTGTCATGCTGGAAGACCCAGCCATGACCCATCTTCAATGCTCTTACTGAGGGAAGGAGGTTGTTTTACTAAAACGTAAAAACGTTAAACGGCGTAGTGTGTTACTAGTGGTTTTCTTTGAGACTGTGGTCCCAGCTCTCTTCAGGTCGTTGACCAGGTCCTGCTGTGTAGTTCTGGGCTGATCCCTCACCTTCCTCATGATCATTGATGCCCCACAAGGTGAGATCTCGCATGGAACCCCAGACCGAGGGTGATTGATCGTCATCTTGAACTTCTTCCATTTTCTAATAATTGCGCCAACAGTTGTTGCCTTCTCACCAAGCTGCTTGCCTATTGTCCTGTAGCCCATCCCAGCCTTGTGCAGGTCTACAATTTTATCCCTGATGTCCTTACACAGCTCTCTGGTCTTGGCCATTGTGGAGAGGTTGGAGTCTGTTTGATTGAGTGTGTGGACAGGTGTCTTTTATACAGGTAACGAGTTCAAACAGGTGCAGTTAATACAGGTAATGAGTGGAGAACAGGAGGGCTTCTTAAAGAAAAACTAACAGGTCTGTGAGAGCCGGAATTCTTACTGGTTGGTAGGTGATCAAAAACTTATGTCATGCAATAAAATGCAAATTAATTACTTAAAAATCATACTATGTGATTTTCTGGATTTTTGTTTTAGATTCCGTCTCTCACAGTTGAAGTGTACATATGATAAAAATTACAGACCTCTTCATACTTTGTAAGTAGGAAAACCTGCAAAATCGGCAGTGTATGAAATACTTGTTCTCCCCACTGTATAATATAGGCTTATCTCCGAGAAGGGGGCATTCAATTAAATAAACACAATATTTCAATTTACACTGTTAACCTTGTGGGCTTCAATTAGGGCCAATAGTCCAATAACCTCTTACCAAACCCTGTTGGAACCCTATTACTGATGCAGTCAGTCAGCAGACATAAGGCAGCCATCTCCTCTCCCTCCCTCCCTCCCTCCCTCCCTCCCTCCCTCCCTCCCTCCCTCCCTCCCTCCCTCCCTCCCTCCCTCCTTCCCTCCCTCCATTCATCCCTCCATCCATCCATCCCTCCTCCCTCCCTCCCTCCCTCCCTCCCTCCCTCCCTCCCTCCCTCCCTCCCTCCCTCCCTCCCTCCCTTCCTCCCTCCCTCCCTCCCTCCATTCATCCCTTCCTCCCTCCCTCCCTCCCTCCCTCCCTCCCTCCCTCCCTCCCTTCCTCCCTCCCTCCCTCCCTCCCTCCCTCCCTCCCTCCCTCCCTCCCTCCCTCCTCCCTCCCTCCCTCCCTCCCTCCCTCCCTCCCTCCCTCCCTCCCTCCATCCATCCATCCTCCCTCCCTCCCTCCCTCCATTCATCCTGCTATCTGATGATGACAGTAGCCTAGCCGGTGCTGTTCCTGCCTCCCTCTGTACAGATTAGGGCGGGGCGTTGGAGGAGAGAGAGACAGAGAGAGACAGAGAGAGAGAGGGGTGGGAGAATGCAGCCTCTGTCTCTGCTCTCCTTCCGTGTGTAGGATCATCAGGCAGCCTCTGTCTCCGCTCTAAAATGATGGCCACTGGCGCGTTACTCCCTCCATCCATGTTCCCGACCCATCGCGGATGTTAGGACGGCTGTTGAAAAATCGACACACACGTTTCAGATATGGCCCATACCGGGGCGTTCTGACACAGGAACGGTACCAAGTGGATTATCTAAACGCACGTTTAGGAGGACCGGGGGGGGAGAGGGGAGGCTATTGTGCTCCTAGGGTCGGCGGGGAGAGAGAGAGAGGATAGCTCGATGGTCTGATGGTGCAGAAAATCGCCATTGTCTGGATGTGCAAATCGCCGGCGAGCCCTGAGAACAGAAGCCCGATCGACTCCTTCAATGAACAAAAGTAGAGATACCATGATCTCATCGGTGCCTTGCGTTTTATATCTGCTGTGCTGTATCCAGGTAAGAAGGAGCAGTTTATATTAAATCATTATTGATCAATAGAGAGAGAGAGAGAGAGACAGAGCCGCACATGAAGCATGACTCTGGTCTGGGCTTTCGGGCAACAGCCTCTGGTCTAATGTCCGAGGATAGCCTTTCAACGTGTATTTATGGTTAAAACACGACCGATAATACTCGTATTCCTATATCATGCCAAACGTGGTCTACGTCTGGAGATAACACGCTATGGCATGCTGGGTCTGGGTTCTGTAATATTTCTCCAGGCTAAATTGGGTCATTCGACTGTGAGGCTGTCGGGGGTGTTCGCGCTTTGATCCCACTGTATGCCAGCATCACTAGACTGACATCATCCTGGAGCAGGGTAGAACGGAACGATGCAGCTTCTGGCATCATATATATTACAACTGCAGGCCGACGAAACAATGTATCCAGCCCTGAAACAGGTTGCGTTCCGATCCCAGCTGTCTGTCTGACCAGAATGAGTTTCCGTTCCATCTAGACTGGGAGCTACATTGTATCATTTACAGACAGACAACAGGATGGGTCCATGATGCTGCAGGCCGAGGCTACTGCATAACACAGAACACATTGATACAATGTAACATCCTATGTTCTTTTTAAACCATGTAGGCTATCAAATAAGGTTTCTTGTGCCTCAAGAAAGGAATCAACATTATTTTGAGTAAACTTATTTTACATTTACATTTACATTTTAGTCATTTAGCAGACACTCTTATCCAGAGCGATTTACAGTTAGTGAGTGCATACATTTTTCATACTTAGATTTTCACCGGTATCCTGACAGAATTCTATCACCAGTTCTCTGTGTAAAATACATTCTGTATTGTGTGTAGTCACAACGTAGGCTACTTGATAGGTAGCTTTAGTTTATAGCTGTGTTGTGTGTAGTCACAACGTAGGCTACTTGATAGGTAGCTTTAGTTTATAGCTGTGTTGTGTGTAGTCACAACGTAGGCTACTTGATAGGTAGCTTTAGTTTATAGCTGTGTTGTGTGTAATCACAACGTAGGCTACTTACATTTTACATTTACATTTTAGTCATTTAGCAGACGCCACGACCGGGAGACCCATGGGGCGGCGCACAATTGGCCCAGCGTCATCCAGGGTAGGGGAGGGAATGGCCAGCAGGGATGTAGCTCAGTTGATATAGCATGGCGTTTGCAACTCCAGGGTTGTGGGTTCTATTCCCACGGGGGGCCAGTATGAAAATAAATAAATATATATATATAATAATGTACCACTAACTGTAAGTCGCTCTGGATAAGAGTGTCTGCTAAATGACTAAAATGTAAATGTAGCTGTAGTTTATAGCTGTGTTGTGTGTAGTCACAAGGGAGGCTACTTGATAGACTATGAGGTGGATGTTTATTCTATTAGGTGGATGTATAGACTATTAGGTGGATGTATAGACTATGAGGTGGATGTTTATCATATTAGGTGGATGTATAGACTATTAGGTGTATGTATAGACTATGAGGTGGATGATTATTCTATTAGGTGGATGTATAGACTATGAGGTGGATGTATATTCTATTAGGTGGATGTATAGACTATGAGGTGGATGTATATTCTATTAGGTGGATGTATATTCTATTAGGTGGATGTATAGACTATTAGGTGGATGTATATTCTATTAGGTGGATGTATAGACTATGAGGTGGATGTATAGACTATGAGGTGGATGTATATTATATTAGGTGGATGTATAGACTATGGGGTGGATGTATAGACTATGAGGTGGATGTATAGACTATTAGGTGGATGTATATTCTATTAGGTGGATGTATAGACTATGAGGTGGATGTATATTCTATTAGGTGGATGTATAGACTATAAGGTGGATGCATATTCTATTAGGTGGATGTATAGACTATGAGGTGGATGTATATTCTATTAGGTGGATGTATAGACTATGAGGTGGATGTATATTCTATTAGGTGGATGTATAGACTATGAGGTGGATGTATATTCTATTAGGTGGATGTATAGACTATGAGGTGGATGTATAGACTATGAGGTGGATGTATATTCTATTAGGTGGATGTATAGACTATGAGGTGGATGTATAGACTATGAGGTGGATGTATAGACTATGAGGTGGATGTATATTCTATTAGGTGGATGTATAGACTATGAGGTGGATGTATAGACTATTAGGTGGATGTATATTCTATTAGGTGGATGTATAGACTATGAGGTGGATGTATATTCTATTGAGTGGATGTATAGACTATGAGGTGGATGTATATTCTATTGAGTGGATGTATAGACTATGAGGTGGATGTATAGACTATTAGGTGGATGTATATTCTATGAGGTGGATGTATAGACTATGAGGTGGATGTATATTCTATTAGGTGGATGTATAGACTATGAGGTGGATGTATAGACTATTAGGTGGATGTATATTCTATTAGGTGGATGTATAGACTATGAGGTGGATGTATATTCTATTGAGTGGATGTATAGACTATGAGGTGGATGTATATTCTATTGAGTGGATGTATAGACTATGAGGTGGATGTATAGACTATTAGGTGGATGTATATTCTATTAGGTGGATGTATAGACTATGAGGTGGATGTATATTCTATTAGGTGGATGTATAGACTATGAGGTGGATGTATATTCTATTAGGTGGATGTATATTCTATTAGGTGGATGTATATTCTATGAGGTGGATGTATAGACTATGAGGTGGATGTATAGACTATGAGGTGGATGTATAGACTATGAGGTGGATGTATATTCTATTAGGTGGATGTATATTCTATGAGGTGGATGTATAGACTATGAGGTGGATGTATAGACTATGAGGTGGATGTATAGACTATGAGGTGGATGTATAGACTATGAGGTGGATGTATATTCTATTAGGTGGATGTATATTCTATTAGGTGGATGTATATTCTATGAGGTGGATGTATAGACTATGAGGTGGATGTATAGACTATGAGGTGGATGTATATTCTATTAGGTGGATGTATATTCTATTAGGTGGATGTATATTCTATGAGGTGGATGTATAGACTATGAGGTGGATGTATAGACTATGAGGTGGATGTATAGACTATGAGGTGGATGTATAGACTATGAGGTGGATGTATATTCTATTAGGTGGATGTATATTCTATTAGGTGGATGTATATTCTATGAGGTGGATGTATAGACTATGAGGTGGATGTATAGACTATGAGGTGGATGTATATTCTATTAGGTGGATGTATATTCTATTAGGTGGATGTATATTCTATGAGGTGGATGTATAGACTATGAGGTGGATGTATAGACTATGAGGTGGATGTATAGACTATGAGGTGGATGTATAGACTATGAGGTGGATGTATATTCTATTAGGTGGATGTATATTCTATTAGGTGGATGTATATTCTATGAGGTGGATGTATAGACTATGAGGTGGATGTATAGACTATGAGGTGGATGTATAGACTATGAGGTGGATATATATTCTTTTAAGTGGATGTATAGACTATGAGGTGGATGTACAGACTATGAGGTGGATGTATAGACTATGAGGTGGATGTATAGACTATGAGGTGGATGTATAGACTATGAGGTGGATGTATAGACTATGAGGTGGATGTATATTCTTTTAAGTGGATGTATATTCTATTAGGTGGATGTATAGACTATGAGGTGGATGTATATTCTATTAGGTGGATGTATAGACTATAAGGTGGATGCATATTCTATTAGGTGGATGTATAGACTATGAGGTGGATGTATATTCTATTAGGTGGATGTATAGACTATGAGGTGGATGTATATTCTATTAGGTGGATGTATAGACTATGAGGTGGATGTATATTCTATTAGGTGGATGTATAGACTATGAGGTGGATGTATAGACTATGAGGTGGATGTATATTCTATTAGGTGGATGTATAGACTATGAGGTGGATGTATAGACTATGAGGTGGATGTATAGACTATGAGGTGGATGTATATTCTATTAGGTGGATGTATAGACTATGAGGTGGATGTATAGACTATTAGGTGGATGTATATTCTATTAGGTGGATGTATAGACTATGAGGTGGATGTATATTCTATTGAGTGGATGTATAGACTATGAGGTGGATGTATATTCTATTGAGTGGATGTATAGACTATGAGGTGGATGTATAGACTATTAGGTGGATGTATATTCTATGAGGTGGATGTATAGACTATGAGGTGGATGTATAGACTATGAGGTGGATGTATATTCTATTAGGTGGATGTATAGACTATGAGGTGGATGTATAGACTATTAGGTGGATGTATATTCTATTAGGTGGATGTATAGACTATGAGGTGGATGTATATTCTATTGAGTGGATGTATAGACTATGAGGTGGATGTATATTCTATTGAGTGGATGTATAGACTATGAGGTGGATGTATAGACTATTAGGTGGATGTATATTCTATTAGGTGGATGTATAGACTATGAGGTGGATGTATATTCTATTAGGTGGATGTATAGACTATGAGGTGGATGTATATTCTATTAGGTGGATGTATATTCTATTAGGTGGATGTATATTCTATGAGGTGGATGTATAGACTATGAGGTGGATGTATAGACTATGAGGTGGATGTATAGACTATGAGGTGGATGTATATTCTATTAGGTGGATGTATATTCTATGAGGTGGATGTATAGACTATGAGGTGGATGTATAGACTATGAGGTGGATGTATAGACTATGAGGTGGATGTATAGACTATGAGGTGGATGTATATTCTATTAGGTGGATGTATATTCTATTAGGTGGATGTATATTCTATGAGGTGGATGTATAGACTATGAGGTGGATGTATAGACTATGAGGTGGATGTATATTCTATTAGGTGGATGTATATTCTATTAGGTGGATGTATATTCTATGAGGTGGATGTATAGACTATGAGGTGGATGTATAGACTATGAGGTGGATGTATAGACTATGAGGTGGATGTATAGACTATGAGGTGGATGTATATTCTATTAGGTGGATGTATATTCTATTAGGTGGATGTATATTCTATGAGGTGGATGTATAGACTATGAGGTGGATGTATAGACTATGAGGTGGATGTATAGACTATGAGGTGGATATATATTCTTTTAAGTGGATGTATAGACTATGAGGTGGATGTACAGACTATGAGGTGGATGTATAGACTATGAGGTGGATGTATAGACTATGAGGTGGATGTATAGACTATGAGGTGGATGTATAGACTATGAGGTGGATGTATATTCTATTAGGTGGATGTATAGACTATGAGGTGGATGTATAGACTATTAGGTGGATGTATATTCTATTAGGTGGATGTATAGACTATGAGGTGGATGTATATTCTATTGAGTGGATGTATAGACTATGAGGTGGATGTATATTCTATTGAGTGGATGTATATTCTATGAGGTGGATGTATAGACTATGAGGTGGATGTATAGACTATGAGGTGGATGTATATTCTATTAGGTGGATGTATAGACTATGAGGTGGATGTATAGACTATTAGGTGGATGTATATTCTATTAGGTGGATGTATAGACTATGAGGTGGATGTATATTCTATTAGGTGGATGTATATTCTATTAGGTGGATGTATATTCTATGAGGTGGATGTATAGACTATGAGGTGGATGTATAGACTATGAGGTGGATGTATAGACTATGAGGTGGATGTATATTCTATTAGGTGGATGTATATTCTATGAGGTGGATGTATAGACTATGAGGTGGATGTATAGACTATGAGGTGGATGTATAGACTATGAGGTGGATGTATAGACTATGAGGTGGATGTATATTCTATTAGGTGGATGTATATTCTATTAGGTGGATGTATATTCTATGAGGTGGATGTATAGACTATGAGGTGGATGTATAGACTATGAGGTGGATGTATATTCTATTAGGTGGATGTATATTCTATTAGGTGGATGTATATTCTATGAGGTGGATGTATAGACTATGAGGTGGATGTATAGACTATGAGGTGGATGTATAGACTATGAGGTGGATGTATAGACTATGAGGTGGATGTATATTCTATTAGGTGGATGTATATTCTATTAGGTGGATGTATATTCTATGAGGTGGATGTATAGACTATGAGGTGGATGTATAGACTATGAGGTGGATGTATAGACTATGAGGTGGATATATATTCTTTTAAGTGGATGTATAGACTATGAGGTGGATGTACAGACTATGAGGTGGATGTATAGACTATGAGGTGGATGTATAGACTATGAGGTGGATGTATAGACTATGAGGTGGATGTATAGACTATGAGGTGGATGTATATTCTTTTAAGTGGATGTATATTCTATGAGGTGGATGTATAGACTATGAGGTGGATGTATATTCTTTTAAGTGGATGTATAGACTATGAGGTGGGTGTATAGACTATGAGGTGGATGTATATTCTATTAGGTGGATGTACAGACTATGAGGTGGATGTATAGACTATGAGGTGGATGTACAGACTATGAGGTGGATGTATAGACTATGAGGTGGATGTATAGACTATGAGGTGGATGTATAGACTATGAGGTGGATGTATATTCTATGGGGTGGATGTATAGACTATGAGGTGGATGTATAGACTATGAGGTGGATGTATAGACTATGAGGTGGATGTATAGACTATGGGGTGGATGTATAGACTATGAGGTGGAATTGGTTGACCTCTGTCCATACAGTTGTGGTTGTGGTTGTTGTGCCTGTCCATTTAGCAGACTCTCTTTTCCAGAGCGACTCAGGTCGTGTCTACACTTGACACTTACATGCTACTTCTGCTATCAGAATACAAAAGATCACATTGAAAAGACGGGTCTAGACGCACAAAAGTCTCTTTGTGGTCTGACTGTGTTCAGATCTGTGACCACTTCAGGTGGTGGTCAGGGATGCATTGTGTGCAGATTTCTCCTCAGTCTGGACGCAGTCAGGCAACCGAAGGCGCGTACAGTGGGCGACTCATCAGCGCTCGTCCCACAAGTCTCCAGTTTTGGGACCGAGGCACATTTTCATTAAGACGTTGGAGTAAATACGTTCCTAGCGTGTGAGGAACGTGTTTGCTGGCCTCATAAATGCTAGCCAGCTAGCTAATATTTAGAAAAATAAGTTTTGTTTGGCTGGAGTTATGCTAACCCGTTTGCAATCCCTTTAGGGTTGCTTGCTAGCTTGTTGGCTAGCTACAGAGGTTAGCTGGCTAGTTAGCTACCGTAGTTAGCTTCTGCCATAAGTTGTTTTATTATTATCATATTTTGTCTGATCCACCGTTTGTAGAATGCATACTGGCATTTGAATATAGCATGGGAAAAGGGAATCTGGACACACTGTGGACACGGTAGACACATTTACATGTAGGTGTAGACGCCATGACGCTTTCGGAATTCCATGATCAGAACTCTATGATCAGAATACTAAAGCTGCATGAACTGTCAAGTCTAGACACGGCCTTACAATCATTTGAGTCCCACTTGAGTCCATACTGAAAATACACTCAGTGTCCAGTTTATTAGGTACACCACCCCATTCACGAAAATGATTCGCTCCTAAAGACCTTGAGTCACGTGGCCGTGGCTTGCTATATAAAGCAGGCAGACAGGCATCGAGGCATTCAGTTACTGTTGGATTGAACATTAGAATGGGCAAAACGAGTGACCTAAGCGACTTTGAGCCTGGTATGATCGTCGGTGCCAGGCGCGCAGGATCCAGTATCTCAGAGACGGCCGGCTTCTTGGGCTTTTCACGCACCACAGTGTCCAGGGTTTACCGAGAATAGTGCAACAAACATATTAAACATCCAGTCAGCGGAAGCCCTGTGGACGAAAAACAGCTTGTTGATGAGAGAGGTCCAAGGAGAATGGCAAGAATCGTGCACGCTAACAGGCGGGCCACAAACAGACAAATAACGGTGCAGTACAACAGTGGTGTGCAGAACGGCATCTCGGAATGCACAACTCGTCGGTCCTTGTCAAGAACGGGCTATTGCAGCAGACGACCACACCGCGTTCCACTCCTATCAGATAAAAACAAGAAGAAGCAGCTCCAGTGGACACGCCATCACCAACACTGGACAACTGGAAAAACATTGAATCGATGAATCCCGGTTCCTTTTGCGTCATGCTGATGGCAGAGTCAGGATTTGGTACAGGCTGGTGGCGGTGGTGTAATGGTGTGGGGAATGTTTTCCTGTATGTGGTTCAGGCTGTTCTGTATGTGGTTTTCACTCTGAAGCAGATTCTCTTCAAGGACACTACAGGTTACATAATACCTGATTTCAGGCAGAGAAAGACTGCAGGTTACATAATGACTGGTTTCAGACAGAGAAAGCCTACAGGTTACATAATGACTGGTTTCAGACAGAGAAAGACACTACAGGTTACATAATGACTGGTTTGGTCTTGCCATGGTCTGAGCAGAGTCTGGTCTAGGACCTCCCTCATCATTCCTGGAGAATAAACTATTCCAGGGTTACACATGATTGATCCTGCTCTACTAGCACAATGAGGTTCAGGCTGTTCTGTATGTGGTTCAGGCTGTTCTGTATGTGGTTCAGGCTGTTCTGTATGTGGTTCAGGCTGTTCTGTATTTAGTTCAGGCTGTTCTGTATGTGGTTCAGGCTGTTCTGTATGTGGTTCAGGCTGTTCTGTATGTGGTTCAGGCTGTTCTGTATGTGGTTCAGGCTGTTCTGTATGAGGTTCAGGCTGTTCTGTATTTAGTTCAGGCTGTTCTGTATGAGGTTCAGGCTGTTCTGTATGTAGTTCAGGCTGTTCTGTATGTAGTTCAGGCTGTTCTGTATGTGGTTCAGGCTGTTCTGTATGTAGTTCAGGCTGTTCTGTATGTGGTTCAGGCTGTTCTGTATTTGGTTCAGGCTGTTCTGTATGTGGTTCAGGCTGTTCTGTATGTGGTTCAGGCTGTTCTGTATGTAGTTCAGGCTGTTCTGTATGTGGTTCAGGCTGTTCTGTATGTGGTTCAGGCTGTTCTGTATGTGGTTCAGGCTGTTCTGTATGTGGTTCAGGCTGTTCTGTATGTGGTTCAGGCTGTTCTGTATGTGGTTCAGGCTGTTCTGTATGTGGTTCAGGCTGTTCTGTATTTGGTTTAGGCTGTTCTGTATTTGGTTCAGGCTGTTCTGTATTTGGTTCAGGCTGTTCTGTATTTGGTTTAGGCTGTTCTGTAATTGGTTCAGGCTGTTCTGTATGTAGTTCAGGCTGTTCTGTATGTAGTTCAGGCTGTTCTGTATGTGGTTCAGGCTGTTCTGTATGAAGTTCAGGCTGTTCTGTATTTAGTTCAGGCTGTTCTGTATGTAGTTCAGGCTGTTCTGTATGTGGTTCAGGCTGTTCTGTATGTGGTTCAGGCTGTTCTGTATGTAGTTCAGGCTGTTCTGTATGTGGTTCAGGCTGTTCTGTATTTAGTTCAGGCTGTTCTGTATGTAGTTCAGGCTGTTCTGTATGTGGTTCAGGCTGTTCTGTATGTAGTTCAGGCTGTTCTGTATGTAGTTCAGGCTGTTCTGTATGTGGTTCAGGCTGTTCTGTATGTAGTTCAGGCTGTTCTGAATGAGGTTCAGGCTGTTCTGTATGTGGTTCAGGCTGTTCTGTATGTGGTTCAGGCTGTTCTGTATGTGGTTCAGGCTGTTCTGTATGTGGTTCAGGCTGTTCTGTATGTGGTTCAGGCTGTTCTGTATTTGGTTCAGGCTGTTCTGTATTTGGTTCAGGCTGTTCTGTATTTGGTTCAGGCTGTTCTGTATTTGGTTCAGGCTGTTCTGTATGTAGTTCAGGCTGTTCTGTATGTGGTTCAGGCTGTTCTGTATGAGGTTCAGGCTGTTCTGTATGTGGTTCAGGCTGTTCTGTATGTGGTTCAGGCTGTTCTGTATGAGGTTCAGGCTGTTCTGTATGTGGTTCAGGCTGTTCTGTATGTGGATCAGGCTGTTCTGTATGTGGTTCAGGCTGTTCTGTATTTGGTTTAGGCTGTTCTGTAATTGGTACAGGCTGTTCTGTATTTGGTTCAGGCTGTTCTGTATTTGGTTCAGGCTGTTCTGTATGAGGTTCAGGCTGTTCTGTATTTGGTTCAGGCTGTTCTGTATGAAGTTCAGGCTGTTCTGTATGAAGTTCAGGCTGTTCTGTATGAAGTTCAGGCTGTTCTGTATGTGGTTCAGGCTGTTCTGTATGAAGTTCAGGCTGTTCTGTATGTGGTTCAGGCTGTTCTGTATTTAGTTCAGGCTGTTCTGTATGTAGTTCAGGCTGTTCTGTATGAAGTTCAGGCTGTTCTGTATTTGGTTCAGGCTGTTCTGTATGTAGTTCAGGCTGTTCTGTATGTGGTTCAGGCTGTTCTGTATGAAGTTCAGGCTGTTCTGTATGAAGTTCAGGCTGTTCTGTATGTGGTTCAGGCTGTTCTGTATGTAGTTCAGGCTGTTCTGTATGAAGTTCAGGCTGTTCTGTATGTAGTTCAGGCTGTTCTGTATGAAGTTCAGGCTGTTCTGTATGTAGTTCAGGCTGTTCTGTATGTGGTTCAGGCTGTTCTGTATTTGGTTCAGGCTGTTCTGTATTTGGTTTAGGCTGTTCTGTAATTGGTTCAGGCTGTTCTGTATGAAGTTCAGGCTGTTCTGTATTTAGTTCAGGCTGTTCTGTAGGTAGTTCAGGCTGTTCTGTATGTAGTTCAGGCTGTTCTGTATGTGGTTCAGGCTGTTCTGTATGTGGTTCAGGCTGTTCTGTATGTAGTTCAGGCTGTTCTGTATGAAGTTCAGGCTGTTCTGTATGAGGTTCAGGCTGTTCTGTATGTGGTTCAGGCTGTTCTGTATGAAGTTCAGGCTGTTCTGTATGAGGTTCAGGCTGTTCTGTATGAGGTTCAGGCTGTTCTGTATGAGGTTCAGGCTGTTTTGTATCCACTCTCCTCTCCTCTCCTCTCCTCTCCTCTCCTCTCCTCTCCTCTCCTCTCCTCTCCTCTCCTCTCCTCTCCTCTCCTCTCCTCTCCTCTCCTCTCCTCTCCTCTCTTGTCCTCTCCTCTCCTCTCCTCTCCTCTCCTCTCCTCTCCTCTCCTCTCCTCTCCTCTCCTCTCCTCTCCTCTCCTCTCCTCTCCTCTCCTCTCATCTCATCTCATCTCATCTCATCTCATCTCATCTCATCTCATCTCATCTCATCTCATCTCATCTCATCTCATCTCCTCTCCTCTCCTCTCCTCTCCTCTCCTCTCCTCTCCTCTCCTCTCCTCTACTCCTCCTCTCCTCCTCTCCTCCTCTCCACTCCTCTCCTCTACTCCTCCTCTCCTCTCCTCTCCTCTACTCATACTCAACTTTAGTGAGGCGCCTCCTCAGCAGTTAGTTAGACTCATTGGAGCATCGCTCTCTAATTACTACACTGTCCCTCTTAGCTGGTTTAATTGTTCTGTCCAGAGAGAATGTGTAGAGGTGATGTTCTGTCTAGGTCCAGAGAGAATGTGTAGAGGTGATGTTCTGTCTAGGTCCAGAGAGAATGTGTAGTGGTGATGTTCTGTCTAGGTCCAGAGAGAATGTGTAGTGGTGATGTTCTGTCTAGGTCCAGAGAGAATGTGTAGTGGTGGTAGTGTGTGAACATCTTCTCTCCTCCTCCACTCCTCTACTCCTCCTCTTCTACTCCTCTACTCCTCCTCTCCTCTCCTCTCCTCTCCTCTCCTCTCCTCTCCTCTCCTCTCCTCTCCTCTCCTCTCCTCTCCTCTCCTCTCCTCTCCTCTCCTCTCCTCTCCTCTCCTCTCCTCTCCTCTCCTCTCCTCTCCTCCTCCACTCCTCCTCCACTCCCCCACCTCTCCTGTCTTCTCCTCCTCCTCCCCTCTACTCCTAACTAACTAACTACCTAACTAACTACCTAACCAGCTCTGTGTTGCCAGCTGAGCATCTCAAGATTAGAAATAGTTGATTATGCAGAAACCATGGAGATGTTTTCATAATGAGCTGCAGAGAAATTGTCTATTGGCCCAGGGATTGACCTGGTAGTCAGTGGGAAGGGGAAAGAAACCCTCCTCCTCCTCCTCCTCCTCCTCCTCTCTCCTCCTCCTCCTCCTCCTCCTCCTCCCCATCCTCCTCCTCCTCCTCCTCCTCCCCCTCCTCCTCCCCCTCCTCCTCCCGCTCTTCTCACATGGTCTTTTCTTCTGCTCTGTATATCAAATGGTGTGTTTGCCTCCTGAGAACAATCTGCTGTGTGTGTGTGTGTGTGTGTGTGTTGTGTGTGTGTTGTGTGTTCTCAGGCTACAATTTGAAAGGGAAAGAACAAAATGTGTTTTTCTCCCTAATTCAGCCTGATTAAACGTTGGCTCACGTCCTGAGGCTGCCGCGCCACACACACACACACACACACACACACACACACACACACACACACACACACACACACACACACACACACACACACACACACACACACACACACACGTACACACACACACACACACACACACACACACACACACACACACACACACACACACACACACACACACACACACACACACACACACACACACACACACACACACACACACACACACACACACACACACACACACACACACACACACACACACACACACACTATTGTTTCTCTTTGCTTATTTGAGCTGTTCTTGCCATAATATGGACTTGGTCTTTTACCAAATAGGGCTATCTTCTGTATACCCCCCTACCTTGTCACAACACATCTGATTGGCTCAAATGCATTAAGAAGGAAAGAAATTCCACAAATACATTTTTAACAAGGCACACCTGTTAATTGAAATGCATTCCAGGTGACTACCTCATGAAGCTGGTTGAGAGAATGCCAAGAGAATGCAAAGCTGTCATCAAGGCAAAGGGTGGCTATTTGAAGAATCTCAAATATAAAATATATTTTGATTTGTTTAACACTTTTTTGGTTACTACATGATTCCATATGTGTTATTTCATAGTTTTGATGTCTTCACTATTATTCCACAATGTAGAAAATAGTACAAATAAAGAAAAACCCTTGAATGAGTAGGTGTTCTAAAACTTTTTACTGGTAGTGTACACACACGCGCGTCATCATGCCGCGCCACACCGGGCTTACCATCAGGCATTATAGGGCCTAGTAACGAGGCGTTGTATTGGTTCAGTCATCAGTAACGAGGCATTGTATTGGTCCAGCCATCAGTAACGAGGTGTTGTATTGGTCCAGCCATCAGTAACGAGGTGTTGTATTGGTCCAGCCATCAGTAACGAGGTGTTGTATTGGTCCAGCCATCAGTAACGAGGTGTTGTATTGGTCCAGCCATCAGTAACGAGGTGTTGTATTGGTCCAGCCATCAGTAACGAGGTGTTGTATTGGTCCAGCCATCAGTAACGAGGTGTTGTATTGGTCCAGCCATCAGTAACAAGGTGTTGTATTGGTCCAGCCATCAGTAACGAGGTGTTGTATTGGTTTAGCCATCAGTAACGAGGTGTTGTATTGGTCCAGCCATCAGTAACGAGGTGTTGTATTGGTCCAGCCATCAGTAACGAGGTGTTGTATTGGTCCAGCCATCAGTAACGAGGTGTTGTATTGGTCCAGCCATCAGTAACGAGGTGTTGTATTGGTCCAGCCATCAGTAACGAGGCGTTGTATTGGTCCAGCCATCAGTAACGAGGCGTTGTATTGGTCCAGCCATCAGTAACGAGGTGTTGTATTGGTCCAGCCATCAGTAACAAGGTGTTGTATTGGTCCAGCCATCAGTAACGAGGTGTTGTATTGGTCCAGCCATCAGTAACAAGGTGTTGTATTGGTCCAGCCATCAGTAACGAGGTGTTGTATTGGTCCAGCCATCAGTAACGAGGCATTGTATTGGTTCAGCCATCAGTAACGAGGCGTTGTATTGGTCCAGCCATCAGTAACGAGGCGTTGTATTGGTCCAGCCATCAGTAACGAGGTGTTGTATTGGTCCAGCCATCAGTAACGAGGTGTTGTATTGGACCAGTCATCAGTAACGAGGCGTTGTATTGGTCCAGCCATCAGTAACGAGGTGTTGTATTGGTTTAGCCATCAGTAACGAGGTGTTGTATTGGTCCAGCCATCAGTAACGAGGTGTTGTATTGGTCCAGCCATCAGTAACGAGGTGTTGTATTGGTCCAGCCATCAGTAACGAGGTGTTGTATTGGTCCAGCCATCAGTAACGAGGTGTTGTATTGGTCCAGCCATCAGTAACGAGGTGTTGTATTGGTCCAGCCATCAGTAACGAGGTGTTGTATTGGTCCAGCCATCAGTAACGAGGTGTTGTATTGGTCCAGCCATCAGTAACGAGGTGTTGTATTGGTCCAGCCATCAGTAACGAGGTGTTGTATTGGTCCAGCCATCAGTAACGAGGTGTTGTATTGGTCCAGCCATCAGTAACGAGGTGTTGTATTGGTCCAGCCATCAGTAACAAGGTGTTGTATTGGTCCAGCCATCAGTAACGAGGTGTTGTATTGGTTTAGCCATCAGTAACGAGGTGTTGTATTGGTCCAGCCATCAGTAACGAGGTGTTGTATTGGTCCAGCCATCAGTAACGAGGCGTTGTATTGGTCCAGCCATCAGTAACGAGGCGTTGTATTGGTCCAGCCATCAGTAACGAGGTGTTGTATTGGTCCAGCCATCAGTAACGAGGTGTTGTATTGGACCAGTCATCAGTAACGAGGCGTTGTATTGGTCCAGCCATCAGTAACGAGGTGTTGTATTGGTTTAGCCATCAGTAACGAGGTGTTGTATTGGTCCAGCCATCAGTAACGAGGTGTTGTATTGGTCCAGCCATCAGTAACGAGGTGTTGTATTGGTCCAGCCATCAGTAACGAGGTGTTGTATTGGTCCAGCCATCAGTAACGAGGTGTTGTATTGGTCCAGCCATCAGTAACGAGGTGTTGTATTGGTCCAGCCATCAGTAACGAGGTGTTGTATTGGTCCAGCCATCAGTAACGAGGTGTTGTATTGGTCCAGCCATCAGTAACGAGGTGTTGTATTGGTCCAGCCATCAGTAACGAGGTGTTGTATTGGTCCAGCCATCAGTAACGAGGTGTTGTATTGGTCCAGCCATCAGTAACGAGGTGTTGTATTGGTCCAGCCATCAGTAACAAGGTGTTGTATTGGTCCAGCCATCAGTAACGAGGTGTTGTATTGGTTTAGCCATCAGTAACGAGGTGTTGTATTGGTCCAGCCATCAGTAACGAGGTGTTGTATTGGTCCAGCCATCAGTAACGAGGTGTTGTATTGGTCCAGCCATCAGTAACGAGGTGTTGTATTGGTCCAGCCATCAGTAACGAGGTGTTGTATTGGTCCAGCCATCAGTAACGAGGCGTTGTATTGGTCCAGCCATCAGTAACGAGGCGTTGTATTGGTCCAGCCATCAGTAACGAGGTGTTGTATTGGTCCAGCCATCAGTAACAAGGTGTTGTATTGGTCCAGCCATCAGTAACGAGGTGTTGTATTGGTCCAGCCATCAGTAACAAGGTGTTGTATTGGTCCAGCCATCAGTAACGAGGCGTTGTATTGGTCCAGCCATCAGTAACGAGGTGTTGTATTGGTCCAGCCATCAGTAACGAGGTGTTGTATTGGACCAGTCATCAGTAACGAGGCGTTGTATTGGTCCAGCCATCAGTAACGAGGTGTTGTATTGGTTTAGCCATCAGTAACGAGGTGTTGTATTGGTCCAGCCATCAGTAACGAGGTGTTGTATTGGTCCAGCCATCAGTAACGAGGTGTTGTATTGGTCCAGCCATCAGTAACGAGGTGTTGTATTGGTCCAGCCATCAGTAACGAGGCGTTGTATTGGTCCAGCCATCAGTAACGAGGCGTTGTATTGGTCCAGCCATCAGTAACGAGGCGTTGTATTGGTCCAGCCATCAGTAACGAGGTGTTGTATTGGTCCAGCCATCAGTAACAAGGTGTTGTATTGGTCCAGCCATCAGTAACGAGGTGTTGTATTGGTCCAGCCATCAGTAACAAGGTGTTGTATTGGTCCAGCCATCAGTAACGAGGTGTTGTATTGGTCCAGCCATCAGTAACGAGGCATTGTATTGGTTCAGCCATCAGTAACGAGGCGTTGTATTGGTCCAGCCATCAGTAACGAGGCGTTGTATTGGTCCAGCCATCAGTAACGAGGTGTTGTATTGGTCCAGCCATCAGTAACGAGGTGTTGTATTGGACCAGTCATCAGTAACGAGGCGTTGTATTGGTCCAGCCATCAGTAACGAGGTGTTGTATTAGTCCAGCCATCAGTAACGAGGTGTTGTATTGGTCCAGTCATCAGTAACGAGGCGTTGTATTGGTCCAGCCATCAGTAACGAGGCGTTGTATTGGTCCAGCCATCAGTAACGAGGCGTTGTATTGGTCCAGTCATCAGTAACGAGGCGTTGTATTGGTCCAGTCATCAGTAACGAGGCGTTGTATTGGTCCAGCCATCAGTAACGAGGTGTTGTATTGGTCCAGTCATCAGTAACGAGCCGTTGTATTGGTCCAGCCATCAGTAACGAGGTGTTGTGTTGGTCCAGCCATCAGTAACGAGGCATTGTATTGGTCCAGCCATCAGTAACGAGGCGTTGTATTGGTCCAGCCATCAATAACGAGGTGTTGTATTGGTCCAGCCATCAGTAACGAGGCGTTGTATTGGTCCAGCCATCAGTAACGAGGCGTTGTATTGGTCCAGCCATCAGTAACGAGGCGTTGTATTGGTCCAGTCATCAGTAACGAGGCGTTGTATTGGTCCAGCCATCAGTAACGAGGAGTTGTATTGGTTCAGTCATCAGTAACGAGGCGTTGTATTGGTCCAGCCATCAGTAACGAGGCGTTGTATTGGTCCAGCCATCAGTAATGAGGTGTTGTATTGGTCCAGCCATCAGTAACGAGGCGTTGTATTGGTCCAGCCATCAGTAACGAGGTGTTGTATCGGTCCAGCCATCAGTAACGAGGTGTTGTATTGGTCCAGCCATCAGTAACGAAGCGTTGTATTGGTCCAGCCATCAGTAACGAGGTGTTGTATTGGTCCAGCCATCATTAACGAGGTGTTGAATTGGTCCAGCCTGCTCTGCTACTGGGCAGAGATGATCAGTCACCAGTCCAGATTACAGGGCCAGATTATTAGTTTCAGACTATTAGTTTCAGATTATTCATGTATACACACTCACTTTTTGGGATTAACATGACAGACCATGAAAATATACACCACGATTCAGAGGGATCACTAGCTTCATTTGTACTAATCTCAATAACCCTTAAGGCATTACCTGATACTCCTTCAAATAAATATACGTCTTCTCTATAGGTCTTCTCTATGGGTCTCTGTCTATAGGTCCCTGTCTATAGGTCTCTGTCTATAGGTCTCTGTCTATAGGTCTCTGTCTATAGGTCTCTGTCTATAGGTCTTCTCTATAGGTCCCTGTCTATAGGTCTCTGTCTATAGGTCTCTGTCTACAGGTCTCTGTCTATAGGTCTTCTCTATAGGTCTCTGTCTATAGGTCTTCTCTATAGGTCTCTGTCTATAGGTCTCTGTCTATAGGTCTTCTCTATAGGTCCCTGTCTATAGGTCTCTGTCTATAGGTCTCTGTCTATAGGTCTCTGTCTATAGGTCTTCTCTATAGGTCCCTGTCTATAGGTCTCTGTCTATAGATCTTCTCTATAGGTCCCTGTCTATAGGTCTCTGTCTATAGGTCTCTGTCTATAGGTCTCTGTCTATAGGTCTTCTCTATAGGTCTCTGTCTATAGATCTTCTCGATAGGTCTCTGTCTATACGTCTTCTCTATAGGTCTCTGTCTATAGGTCTCTGTCTATAGGTCTCTGTCTATAGGTCTTCTCTATAGGTCTTCTCTATAGGTCTCTGTCTATAGGTCTTCTCTATAGGTCTCTGTCTATAGGTCTCTGTCTATAGGTCTCTGTCTATAGGTCTCTGTCTGTAGGTATCTGTCTATAGGTCTCTGTCTATAGGTCTCTGTCTATAGGTCTCTGTCTATAGGTCTCTCTCTATAGGTCTCTGTCTATAGGTCTCTGTCTATAGGTCTTCTCTATAGGTCTCTGTCTATAGGTCTTCTCTATAGGTCTCTGTCTATAGGTCTCTGTCTATAGGTCTTCTCTATAGGTCTCTGTCTATAGGTCTCTGTCTATAGGTCTTCTCTACAGGTATTCTATACAGGTCTCTGGTTAGTAATTCATTGAACCAATGAGCAGATGTCTTTGTGTGTATTCTGTCTGCTTGACATGTCCACAGAGGGACAGGATGGTAGGAACAGAAAAGGCCTCAGATTTAGTGTTGACGTCAGCAGACTCATTCATAGGCTAATCATAGCTTAGTGCCTGTCCTCTCTGGCTGAAGCCTGGCAATGGGCCTGGTGGGTCCCCACTTCCCACTGTGTCAGCTCTGTCCTGTCTCCCTGCCCTCCTCCGTTCCTCTCTGCCCCTCTCCTCTCTGCCCCTCTCCTCATACCGGCGGCCAGAGAGGAGAGGAGAAGGGCTCCGGAGAGGAGAGGAGAAGAGCTCCGGAGAGGAGAGGAGAAGAGCTCCAGAGAGGAGAGGAGAAGAGCTCCAGAGAGGAGAGGAGAAGAGCTCCGGAGAGGAGAGGAGAAGAGCTCCAGAGAGGAGAGAAGAGCTCCAGAGAGGAGAAAAGAGCTCTAGAGAGGAGAAGAGCTCCAGAGAGGAGAGGAGAAGAGCTCCAGAGAGGAGGGGAGAAGAGCTCCAGAGAGGAGAAGAGCTCCAGAGAGGAGAAGAGCTCCAGAGAGGAGAGGAGAAGAGCTCCAGAGAGGAGAGGAGAAGAGCTCCAGAGAGGAGAGGAGAAGAGCTCCGGAGAGGAGAGGAGAAGAGCTCCAGAGAGGAGAGAAGAGCTCCAGAGAGGTGAAAAGAGCTCTAGAGAGGAGAAGAGCTCCAGAGAGGAGAGGAGAAGAGCTCCAGAGAGGAGAGGAGAAGAGCTCCAGAGAGGAGAAGAGCTCCAGAGAGGAGAAGAGCTCCAGAGAGGAGAGGAGAAGAGCTCCAGAGAGGAGAGGAGAAGAGCTCCAGAGAGGAGAGGAGAAGAGCTCCAGAGAGGAGAGGAGAAGAGCTCCAGAGAGGAGAGGAGAAGAGCTCCGGAGAGGAGAGGAGAAGAGCTCCGGAGAGGAGAGGAGAAGAGCTCCAGAGAGGAGAGAAGAGCTCCAGAGAGGAGAAGAGCTCCAGAGAGGAGAGGAGAAGAGCTCCAGAGAGGAGAGGAGAAGAGCTCCAGAGAGGAGAGGAGAAGAGCTCCAGAGAGGAGAAGAGCTCCAGAGAGGGGAGGAGAAGAGCTCCAGAGAGGAGAGGAGAAGAGCTCTGGAGAGGAGAGGAGAAGAGCTCCGGAGAGGAGAAGAGCTCCAGAGAGGAGAAGAGCTCCAGAGAGGAGAAGAGCTCCAGAGAGGAGAGGAGAAGAGCTCCAGAGAGGAGAAGAGCTCCAGAGAGGAGAGGAGAAGAGCTCCAGAGAGGAGAGAAGAGCTCCAGAGAGGAGAATAGCTCCGGAGAGGAGAGGAGAAGAGCTCCAGAGAGGAGAGGAGAAGAGCTCCAGAGAGGAGAGGAGAAGAGCTCCAGAGAGGAGAAGAGCTCCAGAGAGGAGAGGAGAAGAGCTCCAGAGAGGAGAGGAGCTCCAGAGAGGAGAGGAGAAGAGCTCCAGAGAGGAGAGGAGAAGAGCTCCGGAGAGGAGAGGAGAAGAGCTCCGGAGAGGAGAGGAGAAGAGCTCCAGAGAGGAGAGGAGAGGAGCTCCAGAGAGGAGAAGAGCTCCAGGTTTGAGGTTTACATGATTATATTGGCAGCTGCCAAAGGCCACCGTACCCCCCCTTCTCTCTCCATTCAGAGGTCAGACTCTGGCATTCACTAGCTCTCAGTCAGTGGGAGACTCTAACCCAAAATCTAACCCTAACCCCTAACCCAAACGCTAACCCTAACCCCTAACCCCAACGCTGTTCAGGAGCCTTTTGGTCCCTTACTTAGTGCTCTGGTACCACTTGCCGTGCAATAGCAAAGAGAACAGACTGTGACTTGGGTGGCTGGAGTCTTTTACAATTTGTAGGGCCTTCCTCTGACCTGGAATGCAGGGAGCTCGGCCCCAGTGATGTTCTGGGCCGTACGCACTACCCTCTGTAGCGCCTTGCGGTCGGATGCCAAGCTGTTGCCGTACCAAGCGGTGATGCAGCCAGTCAAGATGCTCTCAATGGTGCAGCTGTATAATTTTTGAGAATCTGAGGGGCCCGTGCCAAATATTTTTTCAGCCTCCTGATGTTCTATAGATGCAGTTTACACCCACACATCTCGGTTCTGTGGCCTCTGATAGTTACAGGTAACTGCCAAAATAAAGGAAACACCAACACAAAGTGTCTTAATAGACAACACCAGCCGCCAGAACAGCTTCAATGCACCTTGGCATCATTCCTACAAGTGTCTGGAACATGTAGGAATGATGACCAGCCTAAATGACTACCGACCCGTAGCACTGACGTCTGTAGCCATGAAGTGCTTTGAAAGGCTGGTCATGGCTCACATCAACAGCATAATCCCAGAAACCCTAGACCCACTCCAATTTGCATACCGCCCCAACAGATCCACAGATGATGCAATCTCTATCGCACTCCACACTGCCCTTTCCCACCTGGATAAGAGGAACACCTACGTGAGAATGCTATTCATTGACTACAGCTCAGCATTCAACACCATAGTGCCCTCTAAGCTCATCACTAAGCTAAGGATCCTGGGACTAAACACCTCCCTCTGCAACTGGATCCTGGACTTCCTGACGGGCCGCCCCCAGGTGGTAAGGGTAGGTAACAACACATCTGCCACGCTGATCCTCAACACGGGGGCCCCTCAGGGGTGCGTGCTCAGTCCCCTCCTGTACTCCCTGTTTACCCATGACTGCATGGCCAGGCACGACTCTCCAACACCATCATTAAGTTTGCCGACGACACAACAGTGGTAGGCCTGATCACCGACAACGATGAGACAGCCTATAGGGAGGAGGTCAGAGACCTGGCCGTGTGGTGCCAGGACAACAACCTCTCCCTCAACGTGACCAAGACAAAGGAGATGATTGTGGACTACAGGAAAAAAAAGAGGACTGAGCACGCCCCCATTCTCATCGACGGGGCTGTAGTGGAACAGGTTGAGAGCTTCAAGTTCCTTGGTGTCCACATCACCAACGAACTATCATGGTCCAAACACACCAAGACAGTCGTGAAGAGGGCACGACAAAGCCTATTCCCCCTCAGGAGACTAAAAAGATTTGGCATGGGTCCTCAGATCCTCAAAAGATTCTACAGCTGCACCATCGAGAGCATCCTGACTGGTTGCATCACCGCCTGGTATGGCAACTGCTTGGCCTCCGACCGCAAGGCACTACAGAGGGTAGTGCGTACGGCCCAGTACATCACTGGGGCAAAGCTTCCTGCCATCCAGGACCTCTATACCAGGCGGTGTCAGAGGAAGGCCCTCAAAATTGTCAAAGACTCCAGCCACCCTAGTCATAGACTGTTCTCTCTGCTACTGCACGGCAAGCGGTACCGGAGTGCCAAGTCTAGGTCCAAAAGACTTCTCAACAGCTTCTACCCCCAAGCCATAAGACTCCTGAACAGCTAATCATGGCTACCCGGACTATTTGCACTGCCCCCCCACCCCATCCTTTTTACGCTGCTGC
>NW_028163405.1:0-24240 GCF_964263955.1 Coregonus lavaretus
CCCCTACTCCCTTTCCTCTCCCCCTTCTCTCTTCCCCCTACTCCCTTCTCTCTTCCCCCTTCTCTCTTCCCCCTACTCCCTTTCCTCTCCCCCTTCTCTCTTCCCCCTTCCCCCTTCCCCCTTCTCTCTTCCCCCTACTCCCTTCTCTCTATCCCCCTTCTCTCTTCCCCCTACTCCCTTTCCTCTCCCCCTTCTCTCTTCCCCCTTCCCCCTTCTCTCTTCCCCCTTCCCCCTTCTCTCTTCCCCCTTCTCTCTTCCCCCTACTCCCTTTCCTCTCCCCCTTCTCTCTTTCCCCTTCCCCCTTCTCTCTTTCCCCTTCCCCCTTCTCTCTTCCCCCTTTCCCCTTCTCTCTTCCTCCTACCCCCTTCCCTCTTCCCCCTTCTCTCTTCCCCCTTCTCTCTTCCCTCTTCCCTCTTCCCCCTTCCCCCTTCTCTCTTCCCCCTACTCCCTTTCCTCTCCCCCTTCTCTCTTGCCCCTACTCCCTTTCCTCTCCCCCTTCTCTCTTCCCCCTACTCCCTTTCCTCTCCCCCTTCTCTCTTCCCACTTCCCCCTTCTCTCTTCCCCCTACTCCCTTCTCTCTTCCCCCTTCTCTCTTCCCCTACTCCCTTTCCTCTCCCCCTTCTCTCTTCCCCCTTCCCCCTTCTCTCTTCCCACTACTCCCTTCTCTCTTCCCCCTTCTCTCTTCCCCCTACTCCCTTTCCTCCCCCCCTTCTCTCTTTCCCCTTCTCTCTTTCCTCTCCCCCTTCTCTCTTCCCCTTCTCTCTTTCCCCTACCCCCTTCTCTCTTCCCTCTTCCCCCTTCCCCCTTCTCTCTTCCCCCTTCTCTATTCCCCCTACTCCCTTTCCTCTCCCCCTTCTCTCTTCCCCTTCCCCCTTCTCTCTTCCCCCTACTCCCTTCTCTCTTCCCCCTTCTCTCTTCCCCCTACTCCCTTTCCTCCCCCCCTTCTCTCTTTCCCCTTCTCTCTTTCCTCTCCCCCTTCTCTCTTCCCCCTTCTCTCTTCCCTCTTCCCCCTTCCCCCTTCTCTCTTCCCCCTTCTCTCTTCCCCATACTCCCCTTCCTCTCCCCCTACTCCCTTTCCTCTCCCCCTTCTCTCTAAAGTCTTATAAACTCAGATGTCTGCTGTAGTTTACTAGCTTTCCCTCCATGCTCGGGTGTATCGCTTGAGCAGACAGACAGTGCTGCATGTCATGCCTTCACAGCAGATGGCAATCGTGATGACCTAGCTTGCCGTATCCTCGTGATGACCTAGCTTGTCGTATTCTCGTGATGACCTAACTTGTCGTATCATCATGATGACCTAGCTTGTCGTATCCTGGTGATGACCTAGCTTGTCGTATCCTCGTGATGACATTGCTTGTCGTATCCTCGTGATGAACTAGCATGTCGTATCCTCGTGATGACCTAGCTTGTCGTATCCTCGTGATGACGTAGCTTGTCGTATCCTCGTGATGACCTAGCTTGTCGTATCCTCTTGATGACCTAGCTTGTCGTATCCTCGTGATGACCTAGATTGTCATATCCTCTTGATGACCTAGCTTGCCGTATCCTTGTGATGACCTTGCTTGTCGTATCCTCGTGATGACCTAGCTTGTCGTATCCTCGTGATGACCTAGCTTGTCGTATCCTCGTGATGACCTAGCTTGTCATATCCTCTTGATGACCTAGCTTGCCGTATCCTCGTGATGACCTTGCTTGTCGTATCCTCGTGATGACCTAGCTTGTCGTATCCTCGTGATAATCTAGCTTGTCGTATCCTCGTGATGACCTAGCTTGTCGTATCCTCATGATGACCTAGCTTGTCGTATCCTCATGATGACATAGCTTGCCGTATCCTCGTGATGACCTAGCTTGTCGCATCCTCATGATGACCTAGCTTGTCGCATCCTTCTGATGACATAGCTTGTCATATCATCTGGCAATTACAATAATAGCTCAGATCAACCCCCCCCCCCCCCCCCCCAAAGCTCTGATTGCTTCCGTAAGGGTTGACTGAGTGAATGTCACCATTGAGTAGATCAGCTCCCTCCCTCCCTGTGTCTGCACCACTACCTCGTCTCATCACTGTTGAGTAGATCAGCTCCCTCACTCGCTGTCTGCACCACTGCCTAGTCTCATAACTGTTGAGTAGATATTCTCCCTCCCTCCCTGTGTCTGCACCACTACCTCGTCTCATCACTGTTGAGTAGATGAGCTCCCTCACTCGCTGTCTGCACCACTACCTTGTCTCATCACTGTTGAGTAGATGAGCTCCCTCACTCCCAGTCTGCACCACTACCTCGTCTCATCACTGTTGAGTAGATGAGCTCCCTCCCTTTGTCTGCACCACCACCTCGTCTCATCACTGTTGAGTAGATGAGCTCCCTCACTCGCTGTCTGCACCACTACCTTGTCTCATCACTGTTGAGTAGATGAGCTCCCTCACTCCCAGTCTGCACCACTACCTCGTCTCATCACTGTTGAGTAGATGAGCTCCCTCCCTGTGTCTGCACCACTACATCGTCTCATCACTGTTGAGTAGATGAGCTCCCTCCCTGTCTGCACCACTACATCGTCTCATCACTGTTGAGTAGATGAGCTCCCTCCCTGTGTCTGCACCACTACCTCGTCTCATCACTGTTGAGAAGATGAGTTCCCTCCCTCCCTGTCTGCACCACTAACTCATCTCATCACTGTTGAGTAGATGAGCTCCCTCCCTGTGTCTGCACCACTACCTCGTATCGTCACTGTTGAGTAGATGAGCTCCCTCCCTCCCTGTCTTAACCACAACCTTGTCTCATCACTGTTGAGTAGATGAGCTCCCTCCCTGTGTCTGCACCACTACCTCGTCTTATCACTGTTGAGTAGATATTCTCCCTCACTCCCTGTCTGCATCACTACCTTGTCTCATCACTGTTGAGTAGATTAGCTCCCTCCCTCCCTGTGTCTGCACCACTACCTCGTCTCATCACTGTTGTGTAGATCAGCTCCCTCACTCGCTGTCTGCACCACTGCCTAGTCTCATCACTGTTGAGTAGATCAGCTCCCTCCCTCCCTGTGTCTGCACCACTACCTCGTCTCATCACTGTTGAGTAGATCAGCTCCCTCACTCGCTGTCTGCACCACTGCCTAGTCTCATAACTGTTTAGATGAACTCCCTCACACCCTGTCTGCACCACTACCTCGTCTCATCACTGTTGAGTAGATGAGCTCCCTCTCTGTGTCTGCACCACTACATCGTCTCAACACTGTTGAGTAGATGAGCTCCCTCCCTGTGTCTGCACCACTACCTTGTCTCATCACTGTTGAGTAGATGTGCTCCCTCCCTTTGTCTGCACCACTACCTCGTCTCATCACTGTTGAAAAGATGAGTTCCCTCCCTCCCTGTCTGCACCACTAACTCATCTCATCACTGTTGAGTAGATGAGCTCCCTCCCTGTGTCTGCACCACTACCTCGTCTTATCACTGTTGAGTAGATGAGCTCCCTCCTTGTATCTTCACCACTACCTCGTCTCATCACTGTAGAGTAGATGAGCTCCCTCCATATCTGCACCACTACCTCGTATCGTCACTGTTGAGTAGATGAGCTCCCTCCCTCCCTGTCTTAACCACAACCTCGTCTCATCACTGTTGAGTAGATGAACTCCCTCCCATTGTCTGCACCACTACCTCGTCTCATCACTGTTGAGTAGATGAGCTCCCTCCCTGTGTCTGCACCACTACCTTGTCTCATCACTGTTGAGTAGATGTGCTCCCTCCCTTTGTCTGCACCACTACCTCGTCTCATCACTGTTGAGAAGATGAGTTCCCTCCCTCCCTGTCTGCACCACTAACTCATCTCATCACTGTTGAGTAGATGAGCTCCCTCCCTGTGTCTGCACCACTACCTCGTCTTATCACTGTTGAGTAGATGAGCTCCCTCCTTGTATCTTCACCACTACCTCGTCTCATCACTGTAGAGTAGATGAGCTCCCTCCATATCTGCACCATTACCTCGTCTCATCACTGTTGAATAGATGAGCTCCCTCCCTCCCTGTCTTTGCCACAACCTTGTCTCATCACTGTTGAGTAGATGAACTCCCTCCCTGTGTCTGCACCATTACCTCATCTCATCACTGTTGAGTAGATGAGATCATTTCCTGTGTCTGCACCACTACCTCGTTTCATCACTGTTGATTAGATGAGCACCCTCCTTCCCTGTCTGCACCACTACCTCGTCTCATCACTGTTGAGTACATGAGCTTCCTCTCTGTGTCTGCACCACTACCTCATCTCATCACTCTTGAGTAGATGAGCTCCCTCCCTGTGTCTGCACCACTACCACATCTCATCACAGTTGAGTAGATGAGCTCCCTCCCTTTCTGCAACACTACCTTGTCTCATCACTGTTGAGTAGATGAGATCCCTCCCTGTGTCTTCACCACTACCTCGTCTCATCACTGTCGAGAAGATGACCTCCCTCCCTGTCTGTACCATTATCTCATCTCATCACTGTTGAGTAGATGAGCTCCCTCGCTGTGTCTCCAACACTACCTCGTCTCATCACTGTTGAGTAGATGAGCTCCCTCACTCCCAGTCTGCACCACTACCTCGTCTCATCACTGTTGAGTAGATGAGCTCCCTCCCTAACTGTCTGCACCACTACCTTGTCTCATCACTGTTGAGTAGATGAGCTCCCTCTCTGTGTCTGCACCACTACTTCGTCTCATCAATGTCGAGTAGATGAGCTCCCTCCCTCCCTGTGTGCACAACTACCTCGTCTCATCACTGTTGAGTAGATGAGCTACCTCCCTGTCTGCACCACTACCTCGTCTCATCACTGTTGAGTAGATGAGCTCCCTCCCTGTGTCTGCACCACTACATCATCTCATCACTGTTGAGTAGACGAGCTCCCTCCCTGTGTCTGCACCACTACCTCGTCTCAACACTGTTGAGTAGATGAGCTCCCTGCCTGTGTCTGCACCACTACCTCATCTCATCACTGTTGAGTAGATGTGCTCCCTCCCTGTTTCTGCACCACTACCTCGTCTCATCACTGTTGAGTAGATGAGCTCCCTCCCTGTGTCTGCACCACTACCTCGTCTCATCACTGTTGAGTAGATGAGCTCCCTCCCTGTCTGCACCACTACCTTGTCTCATCACTGTTGAGTAGATGAGCTCCCTCCCTGTCTGCACCACTACCTCGTCTCATCACTGTTGAGTAGATCAGCTCCCCCCCTGTGTCTGCAGCACTGCCTCGTCTCATCACTGTTGAGTAGATGAGCTCCCTCCCTGTCTGCACCACTACCTCGTCTCATCACTGTTGAGTAGACGAGCTCCCTCCCTGTGTCTGCAGCACTATCTCGTCTCATCACTGTTGAGTAGATGAGCTCCCTCCCTGTCTGCACCACTACCTCGTCTCATCACTGTTGAGTAGATGAGCTCCCTCCCTGTCTGCACCATTACCTCGTCTCATCACTGTTGAGTAGATCAGCTCCCCCCCTGTGTCTGCAGCACTGCCTCGTCTCATCACTGTTGAGTAGATGAGCTCCCTCCCTGTCTGCACCACTACCTCGTCTCATCACTGTTGAGTAGACGAGCTCCCTCCCTGTGTCTGCACCACTACCTCGTCTCATCACTGTTGAGTAGATGAGCTCCCTCCCTGTCTGCACCACTACCTCGTCTCATCACATTCATGGAGACACAACAAAAAATAAGAAGAGCAAAGGGAGGATACATCGACATGACTCAACCAGCAGGCCATCCTATAATATAATGAACACGCTGTATTTAGTAGCAGTTCTTTATTAGTGCCAAATGTAGGATTAGGAAACAAGTGTGTACTTCAGTCTACATAAACAGCAAGCAGGACTGCAACGGCGACCTCTAACTCCAATCTAGGTGAATTATAATGTTGTCCTAAGGCCTTATGAAAGGACCTCTCTATCTCTGTACTCACTTGGCCAGTTTCTTGAAGCCGATGGTTCTTTTCTTGGTGGGTGTCCCACTGTTGACTTTCCACACGTGGTTATTCCATGGGTCAGCCTGTAGTGGTGAGAGAAGAGCGTCACATTAGGCTCAGCATACAGGTCAGTGGATGATGTTACTGTACATTTAAAGCACATACTGTAATGTCAAATATTTAAAATACAATCTGAATTGCTCTTGATTTGGCTTAATTTTACAGGGCAAACTAAATCAAGAGCAGCTCAAGTATTTGAAACAATTTGACTTTGAGAACACAAAACTCTCCTTCTTCCACGAACCACCGCATTTAACCCCGGTAGGGTGACTGGGAACATAAGTCAATCAAAGAGGCAAAAATACATTACAAGGAGAAAGTGGAGTCGCTACTCAATGGCTCTGACACGAGACGCAGGTGGCAGACAATCACGATTATAAAGAGAATAAAGACACACACTCCCAGACAAAATAAACACCTTTATCGCCCGCTTTGAGGAAAACAACACAGAGCCGTTGTCGTGGGCCTCCGCTCACATGGACTGTGGGCTCCAGATCTCTCTAGCCGGCGTGAGTAGGCCTTTCAAACTTGTTAACCCTCGCAAAGCTGCTGGCCCAGACAGAATAACAAGCTGCGTCCTCAGAGCATGCGCAGACCAGTTGGCTGTAGTGTTTACGGACATATTCAACCTCTCCCTATCCCAGTCTGTTGTCCCCACTTGGTTGAAGATGTCCACCATTGTCTCTGTACCCAAGCAAGCTAAGGTGACAGAACTAAATGACTATCGCCCCACAGCACTCACCTTTATCATCATGAAGTGCATTGAGAGAATAGTCAAGGACCATATCACCTCCTGGGCCTGAATTCCCTGTGCATCTGGGTCCTAGAATTCCTGACGGGCCGACCCCAGGTGGGTGAGGGTAGGCAACAATATGGACACGACAGTGGTAGGCCTGATTACCAACAACGACGAGACAGCCAGCAGGGAGGAGGTTAGAGTCCTGGCAGAGTGGTGCCAGGAAAATAACCTCTCCCTCAACGTAAAAAAAACTGTCAGTACAGGTGCATCAAAGCCGGGACAGAGAGACTGATAAACAGCTTCCATCTCCAGGCCATCAGACCGTTGAACAGCCATCACTAGCCGGCTACATGCCTGGTACTTACCCTGCACCTTGAGACTAATGCCCCATGTATATAGTCTTTGAAGGCTGGTCACTTCATATACTGTTTCTATACTGTTGTTTACTCAGGGTGTATGTATAAACTGTATTCTCCACATAGCTCATCCTAATATACCTACTACTGTACATACCATTTTATTTCCAAACGATACACTGTCTATACACACCATGTATTTATATTCTGGATTCTGACACATGCTCCCTGTAATATATACTGTATACCCCTGGATTGTTAATTTGACTCGTTCTGTCATTTCTTGATTTCTTGTTTAGATTTTTTATTATTTGTGTATTTCTATTGTATTTGCAAGACATTCTACTGCACTGTTGGAGCTAGTAACATAAGCATTTCACTGCACCTGCTATAACACCTGCAAATCTGTATACGCGACCAATAAACTTTGATTTGATTTACCTGGTACTCGAAGGACGGCGTGAGGCGATAGTTGAGCATCTCCTGGTGGAACACGGGGGTGATGCTTCCAGACATTGGGGGTACAATCCAGACCCAGTCCCCCGGGCAGCCCCCCCGCACCCTGATCTCATTCTCCATGTGCTTCATAAAGGACTCTGTGGCAGAGTGGTGGTCCACTATGGTTACCTTAGATGACTGGGAACATGAAGCAGGAACAGGAAGCAGGAACAGGAAGCAAATCAAGAAGGGGAATTCAGTTATTTCACTCAGTTCATTCAGCTCAGTTATTTCAGGTTTATATTTAGAGTTTATCAAGGTATCAATGCAATCACTCTCAAGCACCCTTAATTACAAATAATATCAACATATTTCTAACTTTATATAAAGACATGCTTCATATATAAAGCATAACACTAGTTTGTCTACAGCAAGGACCAGTCTAGAAAATGTGCAAAAATCATTCAATATACACTACGTGACCAAAAGTATGTGGACACCTGCTCGTCGAACATCTCATTCCAAGCAGGGCAGAAATTTGACGAACTGATTTGTTGGAAAGGTGGCATCCTATGACGGTACCACTTTGAAAGTCACTGAGCTCTTCAGTACTGCCGATGTTTCCCTGTGGAGATTCCATGGCTGTGTGCTCGATTTTATACACCTGTCAGCAATATGTGTGGCTGAAATAGCCGAATCCACTAATTTGAAGGGGTGTCCACATACTTTTGTATATATAGTGTATGAAATGCAAGCCTTGTAAATAATACATTCCAGCACCCCAGTAACCTTTAGATATTAACATGGCCAGCAGATAAACCCACACCTGGAAACTGTAGAGGACTGCTATGTTGATCTCCACCAGTGCCTGGTCCTTCCATAGAGAAGAGGTCTTCCTGGTGTCCAGGGTCATCAGATTGGCCACTTCCTATTGGACAATAACACACCATGCTTTAATAACAATACCTGTTGTGTATAAAGATACATTGAAGATAAACAATTAGGGTAACATTTTAATCTTCTTATCGCTGTTCTCAAAATGCTACTATATTACCTGCTACATAAGAGATAAACATGTCTCTTTATCATTCAAGTAAACTTGTTATGATAAGCGTAAGTGTCAGCTAAGTGCTGTTGTTTTCCCAGTGGGAACCCCTGTTCTAAATGACTGAAATGCAAATGGAAATCAACGACATAGAAAAACAATTAGTGTTGTCAGGTAAACTATCCTGTGAGCGACAGAGTGACAGGTGAGTGGTTTCAGTCAGTATAAAACCACAGGTGATTGGTTGCAGTCAGTATAAAATGGCCGAAAGACATAATATTACTTTCGATAATGGAGACATTTTCTAGAATGGAGACATTTTAAACGATAAAAAACAACCCTTTTAGAAGTACTTTTTGTTCTACATTAAAATAAGAAAATATCACATAATATCTCATATCTATCATAACAATTCTGTTTATGCGTAAAGCTGCACTTAGCAGCAGGGTGCGTGGTGCTTGAGATGGGAATACGAGATGAGGGGAAATGACTCAGAAAACAACTAAAGTGACTTTCTAAGCATGGGAACTCTTTGAAAACATAACAACACTGTATCATCATTAATGTAATGGCTATGCTAATATGTTAGCTGAATGAAAACGGCACAACCAGAGATGTACATATTATATCTACAGCCTACAGCATGCTACTGTTTGTGACATACAACACATTAATCATTCATCACCATAGCTACAGCAAAAAAGCAGGATCCTCTTCATCTGACCAGCAATACAGATGTAGGATCTTAATTTAATCACCCTGTTACAGGAAATGTAAATCCTGTAGTGTATTTGAGGTTTTAAAAGGCTTTTGAAGTTTGTAATTTACACTTTGACATTTCAAACTTGATTTTCCCTAACGAAAGATGTATCAATCCCTACAAAAATGTCCATTAATTATAATCCACATAATAATTCAAATTTCTTGTTGCTGCAGGATCATTTTCCTGCTGTAGCAAATAGGCTGAAATTAAGATCCTACGTCATGTTTAAAAAAAAAATAAACATCAAAATAGATTGTTTTCCTGGAAACAGCAAGTCAAAATCTAATCAAATCAAATTTTAAATATGTGTATGCAACACATTTATTTTATTTTGACTTGCTGTTTCCAGGAAAACAATTTATTTTTATGTTTAAAAAAATAGAAAACATATATTTTGATGTGTTATGGAAACCAATGAATGTTGAGCATTTAAGTGATGAATGTTAGCCTATATGCATGTTATGCATGTTGTCATGAGAGCAGATTAATCTGCCATACTGGTAAGTATTAAAGTATTAAAGGCGTATCATATAAAAAGCCCCACCAGATTATAGTAAAGCATATGATAGATTCTAGTAAATATAGTCAAAGATTATAGTAAAACATCCACTCACAACTTCTGTGTGAATTCCCTTGTATGCCTCATGGTCTCATTAGAATATGTCAAAATAGTGCATTTAACCATTGCAGCGAGAGCTGTCACAGAGGTCCCTGACGCCGATCTCGGTGCCCATGTATCAGCCACTGAAGGGGTGCTTATAAATGTTTAGAAATGCTTATGGATGCTTTATAAATGATCATAAAACCTCCAGGATGTTGTAGCGAGAGCTGTCACAGAAGTCCCTGACGCCGATCTCGGTGCCCATGTACCAGCCACTGAAGGGGCAGGCGGTGAATTCCAGCCCCCCCACCTCTAGCAGCATGCTAGAAACAGCAGGCAGACTGTACCACTTCAGATTCAGGTCCTTGAACCAATCATACCTGCAAGCACAGGGGAACAAAGATATTGATTCAAATTAATATCATTCAAGGTTTGGAGGAGAGCTGGAGAATGTGACTTATAGCTTGACTTATTGATTCAAATGAATAGGCTAGCATTCAAGGTTTGTAGAGATGGTTAAGAGGATATATTATACATAGCTTGAACTGTAGCTGACTGGTGCTGTTGTTACATTCTGAATCAATGTAAAAGCGCACATTCTTGTCTTGGTGAAAAGCCGTGGGAAGAGACTAGCGTCAAGCTTACATTCTGATATTGACATTTGTATAGTACGTCATGGAAAGAAAATACCGTATGTAGATAGAAAGAAATTAAGAATTTCTCCATGAGATGTTAGATGTTAGAATTCTTCTGTACAAATCTGCCCACTGTGATGACAAATCTGCCCACTGTGATGACAAATCTGCCCACTGTGATTACAAATCTGCCCACTGTGAGGATAAATCTGCCCACTGTGATGACATATCTGCCCACTGTGATGACAAATCTGCCCACTGTGATGACAAATCTGCCCACTGTGATGACAAATCTGCCCACTGTGATGACAAATCTGCCCACTGTGATGACAAATCTGCCCACTGTGATGACACATCTGCCCACTGTGATGACAAATCTGCCCACTGTGATGACAAATCTGCCCACTGTGATGACAAATCTGCCCACTGTGATGACAAATCTGGCCACTGTGATGACACATCTGCCCAATGTGATGACACATCTGCCCAATGTGATGACATATCTGCCCACTGTGATGACAAATCTTCCCACTGTGATGACAAATCTGCCCACTGTGATGACACATCTGCCCAATGTGATGACACATCTGCCCAATGTGATGACATATCTGCCCACTGTGATGACATGGTGTGTATTGTTTTACACTATAGAGGAGTAGACAGCCAAGAAGAACAGGAGCGCAGACAAAATGAACATTATCGCATTATCATAGCACAAACACTTGCAAGCGATTCAGAGGCTCTGAAATGACTGGCCCTACATCCATCTACCTGGTAATAGGCCTCCTGTAGCTCAGTTGGTAGAGCATGGCGCTTGCAACGCCAGGGTTGTGGGTTCGATTCCCACGGGGGGCCAGTATGAAAAATGTATGCACTCACTAACTGTAAGTTGCTCTGGATAAGAGCGTCTGCTAAATGACTCAAATAAAAATAAAATAAAAATAATACACAGGCTCTGCATGGCCCCTGGGGGCCGGCTACCTATCTGTTTGGCCGAAGTAGCATAGAGCCATCACAGCTTCATGTAATGATGATACGCAGAGAAGAGCTGAGGCTAACTGAACTGATGCAGGGGTGGGTTGGGAGGGATGGGGGGTTTGGGAAGAGAGTCTGGTGGATGGTTGTAGGGGCTTGTATGGCAGAGGATGTCATGTGCCCGGGATGAAACTCCCTCTGTGCCAAAAGTGTGGGTTGTGTGAGTGTGTCTGTATCTGTGTGAAAACATGGCCAGTACATTGCTTCAGTCTAAGTGGTATGCTAGTGTAGCAATTGGAACACACCCCAACCAAGCCTCTGTTAGTGTTTCACTCTGTTATCTCACTTGGGACATGTGTGTTGTCTCACTCACTTGGGGTGTGTGATCTGCACCTCTAGAATGAGGTCTTGAGGGATCTCAAACAGCTCTGGGTCGTTCCCGTTGGATTGCAGCAGGAGGGGCAGCACGTCGAAACGGCCCTTGGGAGGCTTCCAGCCCTGCTGGATGCAGATCTAGAGACCCAAACCAACATATTTCATCATATTTTAACATGGACTCACTCAAGTATACTCCTAACTGCTGTTTGGTGGTTTCCACTCCAGAATGTGTTTTAGTCAGAGTTTTAGCCTTCCTCGGAGGCATGCTATATAAAGACATTGAACACTTTCAGGTTTTGTGATCTACTGTAAGTGGTTCAGTGGGTTGAATCTGACAAGGCAAAGTTTGCGGTTTCAAATCCCATGAGGGACACATATTCCATGCTCTTACGAACTATAATATACTTTGAATAACAGTGACCACAATGTCATATAACTGTACCTCAGTGAATTCCACGTTGGCTGGGTCTCCCAGAATCTGACCATCGGGTTGCTTGTAACCGGCGTAGCGAATCAGCTGTGTGTTCCACACACGGAAGTCATGCTTGCCATCTGTCCTCTGAGGAAATATGGTAATGGCAGATCTGGATGGAAATAGAAATAACCAGGTGTGAAAGAAGATTTAATTTCTTCCCTGTACGGTAGCTCCTTGGGACTAAACATAGAATTACATATAGTATCCCTATTAATTGAATAGGATCTGTGTGGGCCTAATAGCAAAGACTTTTCGCTTCACTTTTGAAATGTATACATTTATCCTTTTAACGTTGACATTTTTTAAAACATTTTCGTCATTTAGCAGACGCTCTTCTCCAGAGCGACTTACAAATTGGTGCATTCACCTTATGATAGCCAGTGGGACAACCACTTTACAAATTTTCTTTGGGGTGGGGTAAGGGGGGGTAGAAGGATTACTTTATCCTATCCCAGGTATTCCTTAAAGAGGTGGGGTTTCAAGTGTCTCCGGAAGGTGGTGAGTGACTCCGCTGTCCTGGCGTCGTGAGGGAGCTTGTTCCACCATTGGAATGTAGCAATAGCATTAACATAACCAGTCATGATGTTTTCATCTGATCGTCAAACAATTACTTCAAAGGGCTCCTGTAAGCCTGGCAAGCTGCAAACGTTCGTCCACTCTAAAATAATTCCTGTGTCCATACAGAGCATTTTGACCCCGCCATTTGAAGAATGGGAAGAGACATCGCTAGCAAAACACCAAGAAGTGTAATCATTGACATTCGGTGATTGTCATTCATTAGGCTTACACCTGATTAGGCCTAACCTGAATTGACGTGTCCACTGTCCACGCACATCTCGGTCTCAACCTCTCATCTCTGCCTTCGCAAAATGTCACTGTTATTGTCCAACCACCCCTAATTTTTGGAGCGCATTCCACACGTTTTCAAGTCCATTTGCTCTTTTATCATAAGGGTGACATGTGTAATGATAAATAATAGTGTAATAGCCTACAGTTTTCTTGGCAACTTTGTTTTCATTATTGTGATAGGCTCATGTTGAACCGGTACGGCATAACCCCACTATTTATTTTGGGGGTACTCCGTACCGGCTTACTTTCACCCCTGGAAATAAGCCACCCTCCCCCAGAAAGAGAGAGATTTGAATGACGTGAGTTTAAAGACTGTATTTATGGATTAGCGATGCAACAAATGAATGTCTACTCACATAGTACAGTGGCTTGCGAAAGTATTCACCCCCCTTGGCATTTTTCCTATTTTGTTACCTTACAACCTGGAATTAAAATAGATTTTTGGGGGGTTTGTAAGTCGCTCTGGATAAGAGCATCTGCTAAATGACTTAAATGTAATTGTAAAAATTGAGGTCTGGGCTTTGACTAGGCCATTCCAAGACATTTAAATGTTTCCCCTTAAACCACTCGAGTGTTGCTTTAGCAGTATGCTTAGGGTCATTGTCCTGCTGGAAGGTGAACCTCCATCCCAGTCTCAAATCTCTGGAAGACTGAAACAGGTTTCCCTCAAGAATTTCCCTGTATTTAGCACCATCCATCATTCCTTCAACTCTGACCAGTTTCCCAGTCCCTGCCGATGAAAAACATAGTGTTCTCGGGGTGATGAGAGGCCCAGCTCTGTGGAGTGTACAGCTTAAAGTGGTCCTATGGACAGATACTCCAATCTCTGCTGTGGAGCTTTGCAGCTCCTTCAGGGTTATCTTTGGTATCTTTGTTGCCTCTGATTAATGCCCTCCTTGCCTGGTCCGTGAGCTTTGGTGGGCGGCCTTCTCTTGGCAGGTTTGTTGTGGTGCCATATTCTTTCAATTTTTTAAATAATGGATTTAATGGTGCTCCGTGGGGTGTTCAAAGTTTCTGATATTTTTTTATAACCCAACCCTGATCTCTACTTCTCCACAACTTTGTCCCTGACCTGTTTGGAGAGCTCCTTGATCTTCATGGTGCCGCTTGCTTGGTGGTGCCCCTTCCTTAGTGGGGTTGCAGACTCTGGGGACTTTCAGAACAGGTGTATATATACTGAGATCATGTGACACTTAGATTGCACACAGGTGGACTTTATTTAACTAATTATGTGACTTCTGAAGGTAATTGGTTGCACCAGATCTTATTTAGGGGCTTCATAGCGAAGGGGGTGAATACATATGCACACACCACTTTTCCATTATTTATTTTTTTGCATATTTTTAAACAAGTAATTTTTTTCATTTCACTTCACCAATTTGGACTATTTTCTTTATGTTCATTACATGAAATCCAAATAAAGATCAATTTAAATTACAGGTTGTAATGCACCAAAATAGGAAAAATGCCAAGGGGGATGAATAATTTTGCAAAGCACTGTATCTAAAGGTTTAGTGCAGTTTAACCCAGAGTATAAGGAAGGCTGGAAAGTCTGACAGGGCTAAAGCTCAGTTACTTTTAGTCCGTCCCTGCTAAACCACTTAACCCATCCTGTTGGGTTACGCTAAGGCCATGACAGGGCAAAAGTGTTAATTCTACTAATCTGGCTGTAAATCTCTGACTCCCAGCGGAACAGTGAGAGGAAAGCAGCTGGTGTGATCTGGGGCAGTGGGTTAGATACAGCATCTGGGCACCAGTCTCTCTACTACGCTCTGTTTACAGACCAGGTGGTTATGTGTGGCTCAGTTGGTAAGAGAACGGTGCTAGTAATCCTAAAGTCCATGATCAATACAAGCCCAAAAAATTAGAAGGGAATAGACATTATTTTTGTAGTCTGAAACAGAAGCAGCCTGCAGATCAGTACAGGATGTGATTTAGCCAACTCCGTACTCATTTGATGTCATGCTATACAAAAACGCTACAGAGGACTTGGCTACATCACAAACTGATCTGCTATCAGGCTTCTGCTACAGTGGCTTGCGAAAGTATTCACCCCCCTTGGCATTTTTCCTATTTTGTTGCCTTACAACCTGGAATTAAATTAGATTTTTGGTGGGTTTGTATAATTTAATTTACAAAACATTCCTACCACTTTGAAGATGCAAAATATATTTTATTGTGAAACAAACAAGAAATAAGACCAAAAAAAGAAAACTTGAGCGTGCATAACTATTCACCCTTGGCACATCTAGCCACTGGGACCTTTGCCCATCTTTCGAGGCAAAACTGCTCCAGCTCCTTCAAGTTGGATGGGTTCCGCTGATGTACAGCATTCTTTAAGTCATACCACAGATTCTCAATTGGATTGAGGTCTGGGCTTTGACTAAGCCATTCCAATACATTTAAATGTTTCCCCTTAAACCACTCAAGTGTTGCTTTAGCAGTATGCTTAGGGTCATTGTCCTGCTGGAAGGTGAACATCCGTCCCAGTCTCAAATCTCTGGAAGACTGAAACAGGTTTCCCTCAAGAATTTCGCTGTATTTAGCACCATCCATAATTCCTTCAATTCTGACTAGTTTCCCAGTCCCTGCCGATGAAAAACATCCCCACAGTGAAGCAAGGTGGTGGCAGTATCATGCTGTGGGGATGGTGTTCTCGGGGTGATGAGAGGTGTTGGGTTTGTGCCAGACATAGCGTTTTCCTTGATGGCCAAAAAGCTCACTTTTAGTCTCATCTGACCAGAGTACCTTCTTCCATATGTTTGGGGAGTCTCCCGCATGCCTTTTGGCCAACACCATACGTGTTTACTTATTTTTTTCTTTAAGCAATGGCTTTTTACTGGCCACTCTTCCGTAAAGCCTAGCTCTGTGGAGTGTACGGCTTAAAGTGGTCCTATGAGCTTTGCAGCTACTTCAGGGTTATCTTTGGTCTCTTTGTTGCCTCTCTGATTAATGCCCTCCTTGCCTGGCCCGTGAGTTTTGGTGGGCGGCCCTCTCTTGGCAGGTTTGCTGTGGTGCCATATTCTTTCCATTTTTAATAATGGATTTAATGGTGCTCCGTGGGATGTTCAGTTTCTGATATTTTTTTATAACCCAACCCTGATCTGTACTTCTCCACAACTTTGTCCCTGACCTGTTTGGAGAGCTCCTTGGTCTTCATGGTGCCACTTGCTTGGTGGTGCCCCTTGCTTAGTGGTGTTGCAGACTCTGGGGCCTTTCAGAACAGGTGTATATATACTGAGATCATGTGACAGATCATGTGACACTTATATTGCACACAGGTGGACTTTATTTAACTAATTATGTAACGTCTGAAGGTAATTGGTTGCACCAGATCTTATTCAGGGGCTTCATAGCAAAGGGGGTGAATACATATGCACCTACCACTTTTCAATTACAGGTTGTAATGCAACAAAATAGAGTGATGGAGAGATGGAGAGATGGAGAGAGGAAGTGATGGAGAGAGGGAGAGATGGAGAGGGAGAGATGGAGAGATGGAGAGAGGGAGAGATGGAGAGATGGAGAGATGGAGAGACGGAGCGATGGAGAGATGGAGAGGGAGAGGGAGAAGGAAAGAGGGAGAGAGGGAGAGATGGAGAGAGGGCGATATGGAGAGGGAGAGATGGAGAGAGGGAAAGATTGAGAGAGGGAGAGAGGGAGAGAAGGAGAGAGGGCGATATGGAGAGGGAGAGATGGAGAGAGGGAGAGAGGGAGTGATGGAGAGAGGGAGAGAGGGAGATATGGAGAGGGAGAGATGTAGAGGTGGAGGAGACAGAGAGAGAGGGAGAGATGGAGAGGGAAAGAGAGAGGGAGAGGGAGATATGGAGAGGGAGAGATGTAGAGATGAGAGGGAGAGATGGAGAGATGGAGCTGTGGAGGTGGAGAGGGAGAGATGAGAGAGGGAGAGAGAGAGGGAGAGAGGGAGAGAGGGAGAGATGGAGAAAGGGAGAGATGGAGAGAGGGAGAGAGGGAGAGATGGAGAGAGGGCGAGATGGAGAGATGGAGAGATGGAGAGAGGAAGAGAGGGAGAGATGGAGAAATGAGAGAGGGAGAGAGGGAGAGATGGAGAGTCGGAGAGATGGAGAGAGGGAGTGAGGGAGAGATGGAGTGATGAGAGAGGGAGTGATGGAGAGAGGGAGATATGGAGAGGGAGAGATGTAGAGGTGGAGGTGGAGAAGGAGAGATGGAGAGAGGGAGGGAGAGGGAGAGATGGAGAGAGAGAGAGAGGGAGAGAGGGAGAGAGGGAGAGATGGAGAGGGAGAGATGGAGAGACGGAGGGGGAGAGATGGAGAGATGGAGAGGGGGAGAGAGGGAGAGAAGGAGAGAAGGAGAGGGAGAGAAGGAGAGAGGGAGTGAGGGAGAGATGGAGAGGGAAAGATGGAGAGAGGGAGAGAGGGAGAGAAGGAGAGAGGGAGAGATGGAGAGGGAGAGATGTAGAGGTGGAGGAGACAGAGAGAGAGGGAGAGATGGAGAGTGAAAGGGAGAGGGAGAGGGAGATATGGAGAGGGAGAGATGTAGAGATGGAGAGGGAGAGATGGAGCTGTGGAGGTGGAGAGGGAGTGATGGAGAGAGGGAGAGATGGAGTGAGGGAGAGATGGAGAGGGAGAGATGTAGAGGTGGAGGAGACAGAGAGAGAGGGAGAGATGGAGAGTGAAAGGGAGAGGGAGAGGGAGATATGGAGAGGGATAGATGTAGAGATGGAGAGGGAGAGATGGAGCTGTGGAGGTGGAGAGGGAGAGATGAGAGAGGGAGAGAGTGAGAGAGTGAGAGAGGGAGAGAGGGAGAGAGGGAGAGAAGGAGAGAAGGAGAGGGAGAGAAGGAGAGAGGGCTATATGGAGAGGGAGTGTTGGAGAGAGGGAGAGATGGAGAGAGGGAGTGAGGGAGAGATGGAGAGGGAGAGATGGAGAGAGGGAGAGAGGGAGAGAAGGAGAGAGGCGAAATGGAGAGGGAGAGATGGAGAGAGGGAGAGAGGGAGTGATGGAGAGCGGGAGAGATGGAGTGGGGGAGAGATGGAGAGGGAGAGATGTAGAGGTGGAGGAGACAGAGAGAGAGGGAGAGATGGAGAGGGAACGGAGAGGGAGAGGGAGATATGGAGAGGGAGAGATGTAGAGATGGAGAGGGAGAGATGGAGCTGTGGAGGTGGAGAGGGAGAGATGAGAGAGGGAGAGAGTGAGAGAGGGAGAGAGGGAGAGAGGGAGAGATGGAGAGGGAGAGAGGGAGCGAGGGAGAGAGGGAGAGAGGGAGAGAGGGAGAGAGGGAGAGAGGGAGAGAGGCAGGGAGGTAGAGAGGGAGAGATGGAGAGAGGGATTGATGGAGAGAGGGACACAGAGAGATGGAATGAGGGAGAGAGGGAGTGATGGAGAGAGGGGAGAGCGGGAGAGATGGTGAGAGGGTGAGAGGGAGAGATGGAGAAAGGGAGAAAGGGAGAGAGAGATGGAGAGAGGGTGAGAGGAAGTGATGGAGAGAGGGAGTGGTGGAGAGAGGGAGAAATGGAGAGAGAGAGGGAGAGAGGGAGAGAGAGAGAGGGAGAGATGGAGAGATGGAGAGAGGGAGAGATGGAGAGAGGGCGAGATGGAGAGGGAGAGATGGAGAGATGGAGAGAGGAAGAGAGGGAGAGATGGAGAAATGAGAGAGGGAGAGAGGGAAAGGGAGAGATGTAGAGAGGGAGTGAGGGAGAGATGGAGTGATGGAGAGAGGGAGAGATGAGAGAGGGAGAGAGGGAGTGATGGAGAGAGGGAGATATGAGAGGGAGAGATGTAGAGGTGGAGAAGGAGAGATGGCGAGAGGGAGCGATGGAGAGAGGGAGGGAGAGGGGGAGAGGGAGAGATGGAGAGAGGGAGAGGGAGAGATGGAGAGATAGAGAGAGGGAGAGAGGGAGACAGGGAGTGATGGAGAGAGGGAGATATGGAGAGGGAGAGATGGAGAAGGAGAGATGGCGAGAGGGAGAGATGGAGAGATGGAGAGATGGTGAGAGGGAGAGATGGAGAGAGGGAGGGAGGGAAAGATGGAGAGATGGAGAGAGGAAGAGATGGAGAGACTGAGAGGGAGCGATGGAGAGATGGAGAGGGAGAAGGAGAGGGAAAGATGGAGAGAGAGAGAGAGGGAGAGGTGGAGAGGGAGAGATGGAGAGAGGGAGAGATGGAGAGAGGGAGAGATGGAGAGAAGGAGACAAAGAGAGGGAGAGAGGGAGAGATGAGAGAGGGAGAGATGGAGAGAGGGAGTGAGGGAGAGATGGAGTGATGGAGAGAGGGAGAGATGGAGTGAGAGAGAGAGGGAGAGATGGAGAGAGGGAGAGGGAGAGGGAGAGATGGAGAGAGGGAGAGAGGGAGAGAGTGAGAGATGGAGAGAGGGAGTGAGGGAGAGAGGGAGAGGTGGAGAGGGAGAGATGGAGAGAGGGAGAGATGGAGAGAGGGAGAGATGGAGAGAGGGAGAGAAGGAGACAAAGAGAGGGAGAGAGGGAGAGATGAGAGAGGGAGAGATGGAGAGAGGGAGTGAGGGAGAGATGGAGAGAGGGAGGAGAGGGAGAGATGGAGAGAGGGAGTGAGGGAGAGATGGAGAGAGGGAGGGAGGAGAGGGAGAGATGGAGAGAGGGAGAGGGAGAGGGAGAGATGGAGAGATGGAGAGAGGGAGAGATGGAGAGAGGGAGTGAGGGAGAGATGGAGAGAGGGAGGGAGGAGAGGGAGAGATGGAGAGAGGGAGAGGGAGAGGGAGAGATGGAGAGATGGAGAGATGGAGAGAGGGAGAGAGGGAGAGAGGGAGAGATGGAGTGATGGAGAGAGGGAGAGAGGGAGAGAGGGAGAGATGGAGAGATGGAGAGAGGGAGAGATGGAGAGGGAGAGGTGGACAGGTGGAGAGGTGGAGAGGTGGAGAGAGGGAGAGGGAGAGATGAGAGATGGAGAGGTAGAGAGAGGGAGATTGAGAGATGGAGAGATGGAGAGATGGAGATGGAGAGGTGGAGAGGTGGACAGAGGGAGAGGGAGAGAATCCAAGGACCTCAGTGAAAGCATGTTGTCATTTCTCATTTACGCTATATGGTCAGGAAAAGAAATGAAAGCAGCATACTTGCATATCACTTCTTTCATCATCAGCCTTTATTTGATAGTTTCACTACTAACATTTGACCTGGGATGTCTGCCCTGCCTCCATTAGGGTGTGTATATACATCACAGCCAATATGTTGTTGAAATGAAATGGTGGAACACATCACTCTGCAATGCATTTATTTACTTTAAAGTTGAGCTTTCCTCTTGTTCAGTGCCTAACTCGATTGGTGCAAATTAGAGAGGGAGAGATGGAGAGAGGGAGAGATGGACAGATGGGGAGAGGGAGTGATGGAGAGAGGGAGAGCGGGAGAGATGGAGAGGGAGAGAGGAAGAGAGGGCGATATGGAGAGGGAGAGATGGAGAGAGGGAGTGATGGAGAGAGGGAGAGAGGGAGAGAGGGAGAGATGGAGAGATGGAGTGAGGGAGAGATGGAGTGATGGAGAGAGGGAGAGATGGTGAGAGGGGAAGAGGGAGTGATGGAGAGAGGGAGAGATGGCGAGAGGGAGAGAGGGAGAGATGGAGAGAGGGAGAGATGGAGAGATGGAGAGGGAAAGATGGAGAGGTGGAGGTGGAGAGGTGGAGAGGGAAAGATGGCGAGAGGGAGAGATGGAGGGAGAGATGGAGAGATGGAGAGAGGGAGTGAGGGAGAGATGGAGTGATGGAGAGAGGAAGTGATGGAGGGAGGGAGATATGGAGAGGGAGAGATGGAGAGGTGGAGAAGGAGAGATGGAGAGGGAGAGAGGGAGAGAGGGAGAGATGGAGAGAGGGAGACAGAGAGGGAGAGCGGGAGAAAGGGAAAGATGGAGAGGGGGAGAGGGAGAGATGGAGAGATGGAGAGATGGAGAGAGGAAGAGATGGAGGGATGGAGAGATAGGGAGAGGGAGTGATGGAGAGAGGGAGAGAGGGAGAGATGGAGAGTGAGAGAGGGAGTGGGAGAGAGGGAGAGGGCGATATGGAGAGGGAGAGATGGAGAGAGGGAGTGATGGAGAGAGGGATAGAGGGAGAGATGGAGTGAGGGAGTGATGGAGAGAGGGAGAGATGGAGAGAGGGAGAGAAGGAGACAAAGAGAGGGAGAGAGGGCGAGAGGGAGAGAGGGAGAGAGGGAGAGATGGAGAGATGGAGAGAGGGAGAGATGGAGAGGGAGAGTTGGACAGGTGGAGAGGTGGAGAGGTGGAGAGGTGGAGAGGTGGAGAGAGGGAGAGGGAGAGATGAGAGATGGAGAGGTAGAGAGAGGGAGATTGAGAGATGGAGAGATGGAGAGATGGAGATGGAGAGGTGGAGAGGTGGACAGAGGGAGAGGGAGAGAATCCAAGGACCTCAGTGAAAGCATGTTGTCATTTCTCATTTACGCTATATGGTCAGGAAAAGAAATGAAAGCAGCATACTTGCATATCACTTCTTTCATCATCAACCTTTATTTGATAGTTTCACTACTAACATTTGACCTGGGATGTCTGCCCTGCCTCCATTAGGGTGTGTATATACATCACAGCCAATATGTTGTTGAAATGAAATGGTGGAACACATCACTCTGCAATGCATTTATTTACTTTAAAGTTGAGCTTTCCTCTTGTTCAGTGCCTTACTCGATTGGTGCAAATTAGAGAGGGAGAGATGGAGAGAGGGAGAGATGGACAGATGGGGAGAGGGAGTGATGGAGAGAGGGAGAGCGGGAGAGATGGCGATATGGAGAGGGAGAGATGGAGAGAGGGAGTGATGGAGAGAGGGAGAGAGGGAGAGAGGGAGAGAGGGAGAGAGGGAGAGATGGAGTGATGGAGAGAGGGAGAGATGGTGAGAGGGAGAGAGGGAGAGATGGAGAGATGGAGAGAGGAAGAGATGGAGAGATGGAGAGATGGAGAGGGAGAGATGGAGAGAGGGAGAGATGGAGAGAGGGAGAGAGGGAGAGAGGGAGAGAGGGAGAGGAGACAAAGAGAGGGAGAGAGGGAGAGAGGGAGAGAGGGAGAGATGGAGAGAGGGAGTGAGGGAGATATGGAGTGATGGAGAGATGGAGTGAGAGAGAGAGGGAGAGATTTAGAGGTGGAGAAGGAGAGATGGCGAGAGGGAGAGATGGAGAGAGGGGGGGAGGAGAGGGAGAGATGGAGAGAGGGAGAGGGAGAGGGAGAGATGGAGAGATGGAGAGAGGGAGAGAGGGAGAGAGGGAGAGAGGGAGAGAGTGAGAGATGGAGAGAGGGAGTGAGGGAGAGATGGAGTGATGGAGAGAGGGAGTGATGGAGAGAGGGAGTGAGGGAGAGATGGGGTAATGGAGAGAGGGAGAGATGGAGAGAGAGAGAGGGGAGAGATGTAGAGGTGGAGAAGGAGAGATGGAGAGAGGGAGGGAGGAGAGGGAGAGATGGAGAGAGGGAGAGGGAGAGGGAGAGATGGAGAGATGGAGAGAGGGAGAGAGGGAGAGAGGGAGAGAGGGAGAGAGGGAGAGATGGAGAGAGGGAGAGAGGGAGAGAGGGAGAGAGGGAGAGAGGGAGAGTGGAGAGTGAGAGAGGGAGCGGGAGAGAGGGAGAGGGCGATATGGAGAGGGAGAGATGGAGAGAGGGAGTGATGGAGAGAGGGATAGAGGGAGAGATGGAGTGAGGGGAGTGATGGAGTGATTGGAGAGAGGGAGTGATGGAGAGTAGGGAGAGAGGGGAGAGAGGGAGAGAGGGAGAGTGGGAGAGAGGGAGAGATGGAGAGAGGGAGATATGGAGAGAGGGAGAGGGAGAGAGGGAGAAATTGAGAGAGGGAGAGTGAGTGAGGGAGTGATTGAGTGTGGGAGAGATGGAGAGGGAGATGGGAGAGACGGAGGGGGTGAGTTGGAGAGACGGAGAGGGGGAGAGAGGTGAGAGGAAGAGAAAGAGAGAAGGAGAGGAGAGAAGGAGAGATGGCGATATGGAGAGGGAGTGATGGAAAGAGGTAGAGATGGAGAGAGGGAGTGAGGGAGAGATGGAGTGATGGAGAGAGGTAGTGATGGAGGGTGGGAGATATGGAGAAGGGAGAGATGGAGAGGTGGAGAAGGTGAGATGGCGAGAGGGAGAGATGGAGAGGGAGTGAGGGAGAGAGGGAGAGATGGAGAGAGGGAGACAGAGAGGGAGAGCGGGAGAAAGGGAAGATGGAGAGGGGGAGAGGGAGAGATGGAGAGATGGAGAGATGGAGAGAGGAAGAGATGGAGGGATGGAGAGATAGGGGAGGGGAGTGATGGAGAGTGGGAGTGAGGGAGAGATGGAGTGTGAGAGAGGGAGTGGGAGAGAGGGAGAGGGCGATATGGAGAGGGAGAGATGGAGAGAGGGAGTGATGGAGAGAGGGATAGAGGGAGAGATGGAGTGAGGGAGTGATGGAGAGAGGGAGAGATGGAGATGAGGGAGAGAAGGAGACAAAGAGTGGGAGAGAGGGCGAGAGGGAGAGAGGGAGAGAGGGAGAGATGGAGAGATGGAGAGAGGGAGAGATGGAGAGGGAGAGGTGGACAGGTGAGAGGTGGAGAGGTGGAGAGGGGAGAGGGAGAGATGAGAGATGGAGAGGTAGAGAGAGGGAGATTGAGAGATGGAGAGATGGAGAGATGGAGATGGAGAGGTGGAGAGGTGGACAGAGGGAGAGGGAGAGAATCCAAGGACCTCAGTGAAAGCATGTTGTCATTTCTCATTTACGCTATATGGTCAGGAAAAGAAATGAAAGCAGCATACTTGCATATCACTTCTTTCATCATCAGCCTTTATTTGATAGTTTCACTACTAACATTTGACCTGGATGTCTGCCCTGCCTCCATTAGGGTGTGTATATACATCACAGCCAATATGTTGTTGAAATGAAATGGTGGAACACATCACTTTGCAATGCATTTATTTACTTTAAGTTGAGCTTTCCTCTTGTTCAGTGCCTTACTCGATCGGTGCAAATTAGAGAGGGAGAAATGGAGAGAGGGAGAGATGGACAGATGGGGAGAGGGAGTGATGAGAGAGGGAGAGCGGGAGAGATGGAGA
>NW_028163404.1:0-22500 GCF_964263955.1 Coregonus lavaretus
AATGACTGGAAGTCTATGGGTATCTGCAGCAATTGCGCTAGCGCTAAGTTAGCAACTTCCTTCAAACTGAATGCAGAGACATAAAAATAGTATCCACAAGTGAATCTGACTCTGGGGAAGTAGATAAAGGGCCTCATTGCCAAAATCCCCAAGTATCCCTTTAACCCTTATACACGTACCAACCAGGGGTGTGATCGTTCTACAGTGGTCCCTGCAGAGTACCCTCAAACGGGTGTGACTAGAACGCTTATTTAGAACGTCCAGTTTCGATTCACGCAACAGTCAGCGTTTGAGCTGGCCACATTTTTTTCACAGAAACATTTTGCACAAACACAGTCCTTACAACGTTATGTCCTGAATGTGACCAGTTTATTGTTGGATGCAATGTTCAGACATTCACAGAAGTAGAGACGGCATAACACAATTATCCAAACCAGAAGATGTAGGCTACATTAGACATAAAAGCTAATAGCTAATAGCAATTGCTATTTACAATTTATCACATCACAGATGAGCTCACCATTGATGGAGATAATTGAGTAAAACACTTTTTAAAAATTGAAAGTAATCCGATGATGGGTAGTTTGTGCGCACCGCCATGTTTTTTTATTATTCGCGTCAACCAAAGATAAGAAGAGGAGACAAGATGAGTTTGGTCTGTATTGCAGTGTGCATGTTGAAGGGGGTGTGTCGTCTACCATCATTCACTTCCCTTCATTCACTTCCGGAAGTTTACTCGAAAGATGAGTGAACCAACCCTTCACCTCATTTTGTTATGACAGGCATTTACGTGACACCCAGAATACATTTTATAATGTCAACAAACATGGTGCCACACATCCACTACCAGTCAAAAGTTTGGACACACCTACTCATTCAAGGGTTTTTCTTTATTTTTACTATTTTTTACATTGTAGAATAGTGAAGACATCAAAACTATGAAATAACACATATGGAATTATGTAGTAACCAAAAAAGTGTTAAACAAATCAAAATATATTTTATATTTATATAATTACTGGGCGAATGTGAATACTGTGTTTTGTACATCAAAGCAGATAGACTAAGGTAGAATTGAATAGAGGGGAATGTAGGCTAAGCACCATTGGACATGACCATTTGTTGAGAAACCTGTTGAACTCTTGTAAAACGTGGGAGCAAAGTGTTCCTTCCAAGTGTGTATTTCCTTGCATGTAATATTCACAACTTGCTAGTAAAACAATATGAATATACTGTCAATTGTTAATAAAAGGTATACAAACACAAATTGACATTTGATAAAACATTATTAGATGATATGTACAAATATACATTTACATTTACGTCATTTAGCAGACGCTCTTATCCAGAGCGACTTACAAATTGGTGCATTCACCTTATGATAGCCAGTGGGACAACCACTTTACATTTTTTATTATTATTTTATTTTTTATTTATATTTTTTATATATTTTGTGGGGGTGGGGGGGGGGGGTGTAGAAGGATTACTTTTATACTATCCCAGGTATTCTTAAAGAGGTAGGGTTTCAAGTGTCTCCGGAAGGGTGGTCAGTGACTCCGCTGTCCTGGCGTCGTGAGGGAGCTTGTTCCACCATTGGGGTGCCAGAGCAAGCGAACAGTTTTGACTGGGCTGAGCGGGAACTGTGCTTCCGCAGAGGTAGTGGGACCAGCAGGCCAGAGGTGGAAGAACGCAATGTCCTCGTTTGGGTGTAGGGACTGATCAGAGCCTGAAGGTACGGAGGTGCCGTTCCCCTCACAGCTCCATAGGCAAGCACCATAGTCTTGTAGCAGATGCGAGCTTCAACTGGAAGCCAGTGGAGTGTGCGGAGGAGCGGGGGGTGACGTGAGAGAACTTGGGAAGGAGGACAGTCCGACCCGGTTGACAGTCGCGCCGGGGCAGGGGGCCCCGCAGGGGGGCATGACGTATATACAGTTGCATTATGCTTAAAATATTGTGTACATTAGTGTATCAGTGACCGCAATTGCAATTACTGTAATGTTACGACCATAAACCATGTCTGCTGTGTGTGGATCATGTTGAGAGACGTTAATGTCAAACAGTCCATAAATCATGGTCCCTGGAGAGAGGTTGTATTGTAGGGTCGTTCCTGGTCATGGTCGAGAGTGTTGACCGTAGCTCGCGGGAACTCTGCCACCACACCTGTCTGTATCTTAGATCTACACCGCCTCATAGTGTAAGGCAGAGCGGGTCATGGGAAAGAAGAGACAGGAGTGTGTGTGTGTGTGTGCGTTTGTGTGTGCATAGGACTTACAGTGTATGTGTGCGTGTGTGTGTGTGTGTGCTTATGCGTGTGTGTGACGGAATCTATTTTTTCCTGTCCGTGTGAAGAGGGAGTCTTGTGACTGTCCTTGCCATCTTATGATGGAGAGAGAGTTAAACGCGGCCCACCAGGCTAAAAATAGCATCAGCCCCTGACTTCTCCTTGATTAATACAGCCCTTTGAGTCACACACAACACACACACACACACACCCCCCCCGAGGGATTTCCATCAAAGCGGCCTTCATTGACCTTTCCCTTATACTTATGCATACACAATTTATAGCACTGATACACACACACACACACACACTGGCAAAGACATTCATACACACATAGACTCTTACACAGCCTCGTAAACACACAGTCCTCATTCAAAGTCAAACACGCACACACACGCACACCCACGCACACACGCAGTATAAACAATCTTAAGTGTTGAGGATGAGTCTTCTCCACCATGTAGGGACATTCTCAATGAGAGAAACTTCAATAAATATGTAATTCTCCACATTATGTCATATGTTTTTCCAGTCGCCGAGCATGCCCTCAGGGTTAGCATAAGTGTTCAGTGGTCAGAATTCTTTAGTGTTGCTCCCTCCCCACCAGCCACTTAAGATTGCGCCCCCAAATATCACCCTATTCCCTATATAGTGCACTACTTTTGACCAGGGCTCATAGGGTTCTGGTCAAAAGTAGTGCACTATGTAGGGAAAAAGGTTGCCATTTGGCATGCAACCCCCTAAATGAAGGCCAGAGTGGTGTTATGAGGATGTTATGGGACGCTGCAGATTATGATGTTTCTGACGTCTCTGTCTGTAAAGTTCGAGAGAGAGAGAGAGAGAGAGAGAGAGAGAGAGAGAGAGAGAGAGAGAGAGAGAGAGAGAGAGAGAGAGAGAGAGAGAGAGAGAGAGAGAGAGAGAGAGAGAGAGAGAGAGAGAGAGAGAGAGAGAGAGAGAGAGAGAGAGAGAGAGAGAGAGAGAGAGAGAGAGAGAGAGAGAGAGAGAGAGAGAGAACAAGAGAAAGTGGTGCAAAGTGAGACCCATGATTTGACAAGATCTCTTGCAGTATGCCATCACTGTTTCTTTACCGCCTTATGGTAGTTAGTGTGCGGCTGGTGGTTTGAATTTGACACAATACTAGTGTTTCTCATCACTGCTTCCTGTGGCTGTTTGTGCTAAAATTGCCTCATTGGTGACGCCTCTGAACCCAATAGCAGGGGTGAATGCTGTAGCTTAGCTCTGACCACATTGACACACAGGGGAGTTAAAATAGCAGTTTGGTCACTTGTTTGTTCAGCTCTGTATTTCCGCTCTCATAACAGAGATAGCGGAGAGAGAGAGAGTGAAAGAGAGAGAGAACATGCAAGGTGAGATAAACAAATGCTTCCTGACATCTATGTCCTTGACCACCTTTGGCCCGCTCTTGAAAAGACACATGATGTTTCCGTTATGTTGTGGTGTTAAAGCCCCTATCACACAATTTGTTCAGTGGTGCACAGTAAATGGGATTTCAAGGTATGGCTAAAGCCCTGTTGGAAAAGTGCTATGCCACTTTGCAGTACACACACATACACACTCCCCATCTCTTTATTCTCTCGTTCTGTCAAACACACAGACACAAACCATGTTTTTCTCTCTATTTTACTCAGACAACCTCTGGGGACCTAATAATAGGGTAGCTGTTTGAGTGATACCCACCAAGGACGGATGGGTGGGTCTCCGGGGTGAAACAGGAGACTCACCACGCAGAGCTGCTATTGGGCTGCCATTATCCTCCATGATGAGAGATAAAATGAGCTCCCCGATGACAATTGCCAGTGGAGCAAACTAGAAAGAAAGGTGGAGAGAAAGAAAGAGAGGCTGAGATTGAGAATAGAGACTATATAGAGAGGGAGAGAAAGAAAGAGGGAATGGATGAGGATGAGAAGAAATGAGAGGGGAGAGAGTGGAGGAGGAGAGAGAAAGATAATGAAATAAGGAGAGAATAAGAGAGGCAGAGAATTCGGAATGAAAGAACGGTGAAGGAGGATGGGAGAGAGAGAAAAAGAGAATGAAAGAACCAGAGGACAAGAGAATGGGAAATGGACAGTGAATTGGTTTGAATGAAAAGTGAACAGGGAAAGAGAGCGAGAGGTAGAGAAAGACAGTGGAGGAAAGGAAAGTGAGAGTGAAAAGAGAGGGTAGCCTTGTCTAGTGTAATCCCCATACAGCAGGTGTCGGACTGTCCCTGTGACACGGTGGACACGCTGGTCCTCACAATGCTTTATGGCTTTTTAATGGGACGTTGTGTCCCTCTAAGCGACCGGAGCATTGTCCTCGTAAATCAACAGCTTTTTTTTTTTAAGCAGTCGGCGACAGGAACGTGTTGCTACTATCTTTCTCTGAGGTAAATGGGTTTAGCAGCGTTTGCGTCATTGAGGAGAAAGTCGAACAAACAGAATGTCCTTTCTGTTTAAGAAATTCACTGATTGCAGTGTCAATGACATCATTGGGCTTCATTGTGTGTGTGGCTATGTGCTACCTGATCCGACTGCAAGATGCATTGACTAACTGGTCCGTTGTGACAAAGCTCTTAAATGAAAAGGAGAATGGAATGGACTCATGTGTACCTACATGTGTATTTATCCTACTGTTTTTACCAAACAAATGGCAATGATTTTGCAGAATGAATAAGCACATAAACCTACTTAACGATGGTAATATATTTTTAAAGCCTTAGCTACTTATTTTGTTAATTCACTCGTTACCTAATGCAGAGTATTTCGGTCCGGTTTTGTGGACACAGTCCAAGCCTAGTCCTGGATTCAAATACATGCCCAATGGAGAATCGCAATTGAGCTTGCTTTTTAGTCCAGGACTAGGTTTAGTCTAATCTGGTTCCGGGAACCCAGAGTTGAATTCTATGACTAAATATGAAGAGAGTTGTGTGCATGTCAGTTGTACCTTCAAAATATTCCAACTTCCACAATGATTACATCTCCCTACAGCAAAGCAGCATAGTAAACAAAAGTCATTTTGTGACCCAGTTGCCTTTAGTCCCGCTTGGCTCCCAGGTTCATGCTAAGGTCACCGCCGCTAACTAGGTTCATGTATTTTCCATCCTCCCAAATAAGTAATGTCTTGTTTCATTTGTTGTTGTTGTCATCCACAGAATAGACTTTAGGATGTAAGTGTATTCAAATGTACCCAAAAAGTTTATATTATATTATATTAATGCCTCTTAATCTCTTTTTCCATCATGATGTTGTTGTTGGTGTTAGGCATATATGAGACTGTAGAGTGAAAGTATATTGAAATGTGTATGTGCAGTATTACAGTTATTAAGTTAGTTAGTACAGTTAGTGTTACAGGACAGTTAGTGTTACAGGACAGTTAGTGTTACAGGACAGTTAGTATTACAGTACAGTTAGTGTTACAGGACAGTTAGTATTACAGTACAGTTAGTGTTACAGTACAGTTAGTATTACAGTACAGTTAGTATTACAGTACAGTTAGTATTACAGTACAGTTAGTATTACAGTACAGTTAGTATTACAGTACAGTTAGTATTACAGGACAGTTACTGTTACAGGACAGTTAGTGTTACAGGACAGTTAGTGTTACAGTACAGTTAGTGTTACAGTACAGTTAGTATTACAGGACAGTTAGTGTTACAGGACAGTTAGTGTTACAGTACAGTTAGTGTTACAGTACAGTTAGTATTACAGGACAGTTAGTGTTACAGGACAGTTAGTATTACAGGACAGTTAGTGTTACAGGACAGTTAGTGTTACAGGACAGTTAGTGTTACAGGACAGTTAGTATTACAGTACAGTTAGTGTTACAGGACAGTTAGTGTTACAGTACAGTTAGTATTACAGTACAGTTAGTATTACAGGACAGTTAGTGTTACAGTACAGTTAGTATTACAGTACAGTTAGTGTTACAGGACAGTTAGTGTTACAGTACAGTTAGTATTATAGGACAGTTAGTGTTACAGTACAGTTAGTATTACAGTACAGTTAGTGTTACAGGACAGTTAGTGTTACAGGACAGTTAGTGTTACAGGACAGTTAGTATTACAGGACAGTTAGTGTTACAGGACAGTTAGTGTTACAGGACAGTTAGTGTTACAGTACAGTTAGTGTTACAGGACAGTTAGTGTTACAGTACAGTTAGTGTTACAGGACAGTTAGTGTTACAGGACAGTTAGTGTTACAGGACAGTTAGTGTTACAGGACAGTTAGTGTTACAGTACAGTTAGTATTACAGGACAGTTAGTGTTACAGTACAGTTAGTATTACAGGACAGTTAGTGTTACAGGACAGTTAGTATTACAGGACAGTTAGTATTACAGGACAGTTAGTGTTACAGTACAGTTAGTGTTACAGGACAGTTAGTGTTACAGTACAGTTAGTATTACAGGACAGTTAGTGTTACAGGACAGTTAGTATTACAGGACAGTTAGTGTTACAGTACAGTTAGTGTTACAGTACAGTTAGTATTACAGTACAGTTAGTGTTACAGTACAGTTAGTATTACAGGACAGTTAGTGTTACAGGACAGTTAGTGTTACAGTACAGTTAGTATTACAGTACAGTTAGTGTTACAGTACAGTTAGTGTTACAGGACAGTTAGTGTTACAGGACAGTTAGTGTTACAGGACAGTTAGTGTTACAGGACAGTTAGTATTACAGGACAGTTAGTGTTACAGGACAGTTAGTGTTACATGACAGTTAGTGTTACAGGACAGTTAATGTTACAGGACAGTTAGTGTTACAGGACAGTTAGTGTTACAGGACAGTTAGTGTTACAGGACAGTTAGTGTTACAGTACAGTTAGTATTACAGGACAGTTAGTGTTACAGTACAGTTAGTATTACAGGACAGTTAGTGTTACAGAACAGTTAGTGTTACAGGACAGTTAGTGTTACAGGACAGTTAGTGTTACAGTCCAGTTAGTATTACAGTACAGTTAGTGTTACAGTACAGTTAGTATTACAGTACAGTTAGTATTACAGGACAGTTAGTGTTACAGGACAGTTAGTGTTACAGGACAGTTAGTGTTACAGGACAGTTAGTATTACAGTACAGTTAGTGTTACAGGACAGTTAGTATTACAGTACAGTTAGTGTTACAGTACAGTTAGTGTTACAGTACAGTTAGTGTTACAGGACAGTTAGTGTTACAGTACAGTTAGTGTTACAGGACAGTTAGTGTTACAGGACAGTTAGTATTACAGGACAGTTAGTGTTACAGTACAGTTAGTGTTACAGTACAGTTAGTGTTACAGGACAGTTAGTGTTACAGGACAGTTAGTGTTACAGGACAGTTAGTATTACAGTACAGTTAGTGTTACAGTACAGTTAGTGTTACAGTACAGTTAGTGTTACAGGACAGTTAGTGTTACAGGACAGTTAGTATTACAGGACAGTTAGTATTACAGTACAGTTAGTGTTACAGTACAGTTAGTGTTACAGTACAGTTAGTGTTACAGGACAGTTAGTGTTACAGGACAGTTAGTATTACAGGACAGTTAGTGTTACAGTACAGTTAGTGTTACAGTACAGTTAGTGTTACAGTACAGTTAGTATTACAGTACAGTTAGTGTTACAGGACAGTTAGTGTTACAGGACAGTTAGTGTTACAGGACAGTTAGTGTTACAGGACAATTAGTGTTACAGTACAGTTAGTGTTACAGGACAGTTAGTGTTACAGGACAGTTAGTATTACAGGACAGTTAGTATTACAGGACAGTTAGTGTTACAGTACAGTTAGTGTTACAGGACAGTTAGTGTTACAGGACAGATAGTGTTACAGGACAGTTAGTGTTACAGTACAGTTAGTGTTACAGTACAGTTAGTGTTACAGGACAGTTAGTGTTACAGGACAGTTAGTGTTACAGGACAGTTAGTATTACAGTACAGTTAGTGTTACAGGACAGTTAGTGTTACAGGACAGTTAGTATTACAGTACAGTTAGTGTTACAGTACAGTTAGTGTTACAGTACAGTTAGTGTTACAGTACAGTTAGTGTTACAGGACAGTTAGTGTTACAGGACAGTTAGTGTTACAATACAGTTAGTGTTACAGGACAGTTAGTATTACAGTACAGTTAGTGTTACAGGACAGTTAGTGTTACAGGACAGTTAGTGTTACAGGACAGTTAGTGTTACAGTACAGTTAGTGTTACAGGACAGTTAGTGTTACAGGACAGTTAGTATTACAGTACAGTTAGTGTTACAGTACAGTTAGTGTTACAGTACAGTTAGTATTACAGGACAGTTAGTGTTACAGGACAGTTAGTGTTACAGGACAGTTAGTGTTACAGGACAGTTAGTGTTACAGGACAGTTAGTGTTACAGGACAGTTAGTGTTACAGGACAGTTAGTGTTACAGGACAGTTAGTATTACAGTACAGTTAGTGTTACAGGACAGTTAGTGTTACAGGAAAGTTAGTGTTACAGGACAGTTAGTATTACAGTACAGTTAGTGTTACAGGACAGTTAGTGTTACAGTACAGTTAGTGTTACAGTACAGTTAGTGTTACAGTACAGTTAGTGTTACAGGACAGTTAGTGTTACAGGACAGTTAGTGTTACAATACAGTTAGTGTTACAGGACAGTTAGTATTACAGTACAGTTAGTGTTACAGGACAGTTAGTGTTACAGGACAGTTAGTGTTACAGGACAGTTAGTGTTACAGTACAGTTAGTATTACAGTACAGTTAGTGTTACAGTACAGTTAGTGTTACAGTACAGTTAGTATTACAGTACAGTTAGTATTGAAGTACAGTTAGTGTTACAGGACAGTTAGTGTTACAGTACAGTTAGTGTTACAGTAGAGTTAGTGTTACAGGACAGTTAGTGTTACAGTACAGTTAGTATTACAGTACAGTTAGTGTTACAGTACAGGAGAGTTAGTGCCACATCCTCTTGCTGCGTGTAATGGATGGATGTCACGATGGAAGAAGAGAGGAGAGGAGAGAGGAGGAGAGAGAGGAGGAGAGCAGGACGGCTAATGCTTTGTTTACCTCCTCTCAAGTTTCTGGGGATTTACAGTCCCAGGGCCAGTTCCCTCCTCCAGCCCATTACTCTCTTGTTCTGTCTCTCTTTCTCTCTCTCGTTCTTGCACTCTGTCTCTCACTCACTCTCATTCTTCTCATCTCTCATATTTGTTCCCTCTCGTTCTATCTCTCTCTCAAATACACACATACGGCACACACTCTCTCTTTTCTCCTTTCCTCTTCATTCTGGTTCTCCCTCTCCCCTTCCGCCCTCCACCCAAGTCTGTCTCTCTAAGAGTGATGGGGGTTTTATTGCAGTCTATCCACCTCCACCGTTGCTCTCCAAGCAAACAGAACTCCTCCTGTTTCTCTCCATCCCCAGTTCTATTTCTTCCATTAATGTGCTCTGGGCTCAGCTCTCCCTCTTTCTTCTTCCCTCACTCCTCTCCTGAGTTATTAAACTTCAACCCAGCACAAATTTAGGCCCCTCTTTGCACATCTTTTCAAGAGGTTATGAATAATTTTGACAACCCTCTTCCTAATTCTTGTTCCTCCCCTGGGTGTGTCAACTTGTGTAGCAGTGTGTGTAATTAAGTTTTGCGTGACTGTGTTACAACAAAATGTGTCCCCCTGTCCTTTCCTGTCTGTCTGCCCTTTTTAAAAGGGTAACGTTAAGGCTTTTATGAGGATGTGAACTCTCATAATTGGATGTTGAGACGTCTATTCAGCTTCGCAATTAGACCGAATTTTATTAATAGGGCTCTTAAGATTTCCAAGGTCTGAAGTTTCAAAAGAGAGGAATGGAAAGTATGCATTTGCGCTTCATGAAATGGTTATGAAATATCAATAAAAATTGAACAAATGTGAGGGCAAAAGTACAAAGAGAGGAATGGTGGAGGTTGAGCTCGATGTTCCTTTGCCCCGTTGGAGAGCAACATAACACAGCTCTGTCAGAGAGGTACATTAGGGGTAATTGACTGATTCAAATCCAAAGCACTGTGTAGGACTTTGAGGAAACGGTAAAACCACACTGAGGTATTGATTTAGACTTTGTTGTGACAAGTAGGAGTGATCATGTGGACGTGTGTTCTTAGGCAGAACGAAGGAGTGTGTGTTGGCCAATTAATGAACAAGACCATTAGAGGAAGGCATACACACACACAGCAAGACACTTTCTGACACAGGCACACACACACACACATACAAACACACACACACAACACAAACTCTCTTTCTGTAACACACACACTCACTCGCTCTCTCGCCACCTCTCACCACACATCCAAGAGAAAGAGAATAGACTGAGTGCTTATGTCAGGGCCTCTCCCGCAGCGCGGTGGCATGTTTCAGATGGCTCTTCACACTGCTCCTGTGTGCCCAACACACCGGCCTCAACAGCTGTGGGCGTGAATTTGCAATTCATATACACTCACTGTGACCTTCTCCTCAATGTCGACATGACAGCCTCTGCTTCTGATGCCTATCTGTAGAGAGTGCATCCCAAATGGCCCCCTATTCGCTATATAGTGCACTACTTTTGACCAGAGCTCTATGGGCCCGGCTCTGGTCAAAAGTAGTGCACTATATAGGGAATAGGGTGCCATTTGAAAAATATCCCGTGATGGGCTGCCTGGATGTATCCTCACCTTCCCTCCTGTCATTCACATACATAGTAATCTCCCTTGACAGGTTGCTTGTCTAATGAAGCAATAGGTTTATGTCTAAGTGGAGGCTATGGTGGTTTGATGGATGGAGGATGGATGGAGTTTTTACACTCTTTGTTTTGCTCTTTCTCTCTCTCTCTCGCGCTCTCTCTTAACTACATCATTCTATCCCTCCATCTCTTCCCCTCTTCCATCATCCCATTAGAATGACCATGGCCTGGCCTTCGTCACAGGAAGTCATCCATCCCAGAATGCCCCAATCCGCTGACTCAGTACGGCCTCAGATGCTGGTGTCCGCTGGGCGCACGTATCATTTTTACATTTTTACATTTTAGTCATTTAGCAGACGCTCTTATCCAGAGCGACTTACAGGAGCAATTAGGGTTAAGTGCCTTGCTCAAGGGCACACGTATGATGACGAATAGTCAACGCTGTGACGATGAATAGTGATTACGGTGGTGATACGTGTTCTGGGCGTGCGAGGCGTGCGACTCAGCTGGGATGCTTTCCACTTAATCAGATTTAGGCCAATTAAGCGTGTGGAAAGTGGCAGGGCCTAGGCACGGGCCGGATCCTGGGCAGCAGGTAGACAAGTTCGGCCCTGTTTGTCTCACTCCAGCCCAGACAAGGCCACAGCCTGGCCCCCCTCCCCCTCCACTTCTATCCTCCATCTTCCTGGGGGTATCAGCTATAGTCAACTTCATGGACTGTGGGTAAGACCAAAGGGCTGCTAAATGTGGATGTATTGGTGTCAGAGAGGGTGTGTGTGTGTGTGTGTTGGCGAATGTGTGTCCATCTGGTGGGCTAACCCATATACAGTGCCTTGCAAAATTATTTTGTTGCATTACAACATGTAATTTAAATTGATTTTTATTTGGATTTCATGTAATGGACATACACAAAATAGTCCAAATTGGTGAAGTGAAATGAAAAGAATAGCAATTCTAAAAAATAAATAACGGAAAAGTGGTGCATGCATATGTATTCACCCCTTTGCTATGAAGCCCCTAAATAAGATCTGGTGCAACCAATTACCTTCAGAAGTCACATAATTAGTTAAATAAAGTCCACCTGTGTGCAATCTAAGTGTCACATGATCTGTCACATGATCTCAGTATATATACACCTGTTCTGAAAGGCCCCAGAGTCTACAACACCACTAAGCGGCACCACCAAGCAAGCGGCACCATGAAGACAAAGGAGCTCTCCAAACAGGTCAGGGACAAAGTTGTGGAGAAGTACAGATCAGGGTTGGGTTATAAAAAAATATCCGAAACTTTGAACATCCCACGGAGCATCATTAAATCCATTATAAAAAAATGGAAAGAATATGGCACCACAACAAACCTGCCAAGAGAGGGTCGCCCACCAAAACTCACGGACCAGGCAAGGAGGGCATTAATCAGAGAGGCAACAAAGAGACCAAAGATAACCCTGAAGGAGCTGCAAAGCTCCACAGCAGAGATTGGAGTATCTGTCCATAGGACCACTTTAAGCCGTACACTCCACAGAGCTGGGCTTTACGGAAGAGTGGCCAGAAAAAAGCAAACACGTTTGGTGTTCGCCAAAAGGCATGTGGGAGACTCCCCAAACATATGGAAGAAGGTACTTTGGTCAGATGAGACTAAAACAGAGCTTTTTGGCCATCAAGGAAAATGTCTGGCGCAAACCCAACACCTCTCATCACCCCGAGAACACCATCCCCACAGTGAAGCATGGTGGTGGCAGCATCATGCTGTGGGGATGTTTTTCATCGGCAGGGACTGGGAAACTGGTCAGAATTGAAGGAATGATGGATGGCGCCAAATACAGGGAAATTCTTGAGGGAAACCTGTTTCAGTCTTCCAGAGATTTGAGACTGGGATGGAGGTTCACCTTCCAGCAGGACAATGACCCTAAGCATACTGCTAAAGCAACACTTGAGTGGTTTAAGGGGAAACATTTAAATGTCTTGGAATGGCCTAGTCAAAGGCCAGACCTCAATCCAATTGAGAATCTGTGGTATGACTTAAAGATTGCTGTACACCAGCGGAACCCATCCAACTTGAAAATATTTTGCATCTTCGAAGTGGTAGGCATGTTGTGTAAATCAAATGATACAAACCCCCAAAAAATCAATTTTAATTCCAGGTTGTAAGGCAACAAAATAGGAAAAATGCCAAGGGAGGGTGAATGCTTTCGCAAGCCACTGTAAATAACCATGTCGAAGAACATGAAGCATGTCTGGAAAGGACACTGTTGGCCATTGGCCCGCTGAGCCAAAGGGATTCATTATGGGTAGTGGAGTCATTATAGCATTCAGTCACACTGATGTATAATGAGGTCAATCCACCTTCTGTGAAGCATCTGTTGAGACATACTTCAGAGCCACAACATGTCGGGTAGACTATAAATACATATGAAGAGAACTACAGGTAATACATGCTAAATGCTCGCTTCAAACATGGATGCTAGCGGGATATGTGATTCAGATGGTTTGCTTGCTGTTCCTATCCGGCTCGAAGGACCATGAAAAAGAGCAATACAGAGAGTCTGAGGGGCCGACTGAGAGGGTTGTATACACAGGAAGTGAATTCAGGGAAGTTGTACTCTTGCAACACCAGGGTTGTGGGTTTGATTCTCATGCGTGCCATTACATTCTATTGGATATGCTAACTGTGAGTGGCTTTGGATAAAAGCAACTCGTTATGTTGTATGCTAATGGCTGCTTTGGCTTCCAAAACAGAGACCGAAAGCATATTCAAAACCCCATTTTAATAATTCATATTGGTTTATCTGCGTTTGCATTCATCATAGACCGATTATCATCTCTCTCTCACCTCTGTCTCTCCTCACTCATTATCTCTCTCTTCTCTCCCTCTATCTATCTCTCCCTCCCCCCCCCCTCTCTATCTCTCTCTCCCCCTCCTTCCCTCTCTCTCATCGCTCTTTCTTAGAGAGGAGAGCAGGCTCTAATCTGGTCCTGTCATTGTGTCTGTGCGGAGGCTCATGGGATGTGTGCATTGTGTCTGAGATGAGCGGAACAGGGCAGAGCAACCGTCATTGAGAACGACTCTCATTGCAGCTATATTGAGTACATGAGGAAAGGGAAATGCTGTACTGCTCTCTCTCTCTCTCTCACCCATTCACTCCCCCATTAACTCCCTTCACCACACACTTAATCAAGGCTTCATCTGGCTCAGAGCCCCTTCTTTACCGACATATCACACTGATGATACCCTGATTTACACACACAAGCGCAAACACACACACCTCCTCAATCACGCGCACACACACACACACACTAATTGAGCCCCATGCACCTATTGACTCAGAAGCACACAGGGATAATCTTATCTTGAGAGAGCAGTACCCCTGTGCCCTGCACAATTGATTAAATGTGCACATCAATGTGGAAGTATATGGAATATATTGCCCATCTGAGTGAATGGGGCTGCTAGGGAGTGATGGGGCCATAGCTGAGACAGCAGTATCTGGAAGCGGAGGGTGGGAAGTGGGAGGAGGAGGAGGGGGTTACTGGATTGCATGTCATAAGGGGACTATCAGTGTAATCTTAGCCAGGCATTCTCCACAGGGAATAATGGGTATTAGATGCAGCAAGCCACGCCGATTCAATGGCGTGTTGTTCTCTGTGGTCAGCAATATCTATACTGTGTGTATGGAGGGAGAGGGTGTGTGGGGGGGATGTGTATGTGTGTCGGTGTATTGTTCCAACCTGTGAGAGTGGATAGATGTGTGGGCTCTGCCACTGCATCTCCCTCTGCAGTGGGAGCTGAGAACAAACTGCTCTCTATTAGGCCGGTGCTATCTCCCCTGAGCCAGCTATATACTCATCATACCTTTTTATAATGGAGGTAGGTTATTACAGGCAATCTGAGCTAATCATGTAGCCTACCTCCTCTTATGGTGTCCCCCGTTATGGCTTTGCTAATGCATCAGTTTAATTGTTGGCAGTGCTCATTGTTGTCTATTGGAGGTGGGTTTAAGAGGCCCGTAGAGAATAAAATGAGCCGTACATTGTTTGTAGATTACATTTACATTTACGTCATTTAGCAGACGTTCTTATCCAGAGCGACTTACATGAGCAATTAGGGTTAAGTGCCTTGCTCAAGGGCACATCAACAGATTTTTCACCTAGTCGGCTTGGGGATTAGAACCAGCGACCTTTCGGTTACTGGCACAACGCTCTTAACCACTAAACTACCTGCCGCCCAAGATGACCTCTTGGCAGTATTAGACTACTCTGAAAGAGAGTACAGGAATTTAACTGGTTCTGAGGCCTACCTTTTGGAATGTAGGCTGCACCTGGAATTTCCTACACTCATATTCTCTCTCTCTCTCTACCTGCTCTCCCTCTGCCGACAGAGACCCATTCAAGCCTTAATGGAGATGAGAAAACTTGAGAAATGGGAAAACAGAAATGAATAAGGAGCTTATTCATATGAACTGTCTGCTTTGCAGGGGAGGGATTTTTTTCGACATTCTCTCTCTTTTGTGGAAGCTATTCTCTGGAGCGTGTATTTTTTGCTACCTGCCAGGGCTAGCGGTTCGCGGTAACGGATTCTCCCCAGGGTTGCTATGGAGCTCCTCGGGGGTCTACACTAATGTCTGGTTCACGAGGTGGAACAGCACAATTAGCGTAGCTATTAGCGTTAGCGTTGACGTGAACCAGAGGGGCACAGACTAGAGGTGTAGGTAGCGTTGGATAATTGGGTTAGTGGCAAGAAGGTTCACTGATCGCCTACTTTGTAGTCTAGGCTAGTCTTCCAGTGCTTTCCGTGACTTTCAGCAATATACACACAGAGACGGATACATATTCATTGGTATTCAGCAACTGTAAGACGCCATCTTTTGCAACATTATTTGCTATGTCAACAATGAGACTAGCAACTCTTTATAGCCTTATTGTGTAGGCTATTCTAGATGCTAGATCACAAGTGCGCCTTACAGCTGTTGTGTTGTTTAAACATATTAGTGCACAAAGTCTCCCTTTCATCTTGAGGCCCATTATGAATCTCAGTCGGTGTTTACTTTTTTCATTAACACAACTGTTTAGATGTTCAGAAACAGGCAAGAAGAAGAGTTTGGCTCAGGGCCAAGCGTCCGTTTCCACACCCAATTAAAAACAAGCCGCTAGCGCTCGCCGGCTAATGCTTTTAGCACGTCTATTTGTGAAGAAGCAGTAGAGCTGGAGGCCCGGTGTGTTTGATGAGCAACATCCAAATAGAATAACGAGTGGAGATAATCTCTGGGTAGAATTCCTCCACTCATCCCTCCCTCCCTCTTTTATCGCCCTCAGCCTCTCATTTCCCTCTCTCCGACCCAGGCGAAGGGAAGGAGGGATGGAGGGGCTTGCACAGTGATATACGCACCACTTCGCCTGCCTCCGGGCTCACCATAAATCGCCTCCCGCTCGCTTCCTTGGCGAAGCGTGCCGAATCGACCGTACATATTCACCAGGGGGATTCTGAAACTAGCCACCATCGATTGTTGCTGCTTTAATGACACTTGTGTTTATTCATATCATCTCTCTCCACTCGGACTGTGGTTGTCTGATAAGTAGTATAGGGCACACGACCAGACAGTTTTTCCTGGTCAAGTCACATTGTCAGCAACACTGCTAGTTAGCCCTTAGGCCGTAGGCTAATGTCATACTCCATAACCCGAGCCCAGAGTTTTTCCTGGTCAGGTCACCCTGAACATAACCTGACCTCTACTAACACACTATCTATACCGAGGTATGATCTAGGCCTAGAGATATTGCCCAGCTGGTTGTTTTTGAATCCATGGTATTGACTGAGCAGCAGCATTCTAATCTGTAGCCGTATTGATAAAGCTGTTGTTCAGTGACAGAGACTAATGGGGCCAGTGCTCTCAGTTGCATTGTCATCAGGCAAATTGCATAAGCAGGCCAGGGTTGTTGTTTGGGGCTCTTCTGCTTATTGAAGCTTTGATTCATCTTTATTCTTTACATCTCCTAAGACTGCACAGATGCCAAAGAAACTACCCAAATGGCAACCTATTCCCTATATAGTGCACTACTTGTGACCAGGGCCCATAGGGTACACTATAGGGAATAGGGTGCCATTTGGGACACATACTGGATAAAGTGGGTTTGATCTAGTAGCATATGTTTTAACGCAGAGATTGTAGACTATTGAAGCGCTCCGTTTTTATTTACAGACAGAATTATGATATTCAAACGATCAACGCCAAAGGTTGTTTGTCCAGCAAACATTTCCAACTAGCCTGCGAACAGTACTGCTTTTCTCAGTTGATAATTCAAACCAGTGGTGGCTGGTGGGCGGAGATATCGCAGTAACGGTATCAAACACATGGAAACCATGTGTTTTATGTTTTTGATACCTTTCCATCTATTCCATTCCAGCCTGTCCTAATATACCTCTCCCACCAGCCTCCTCTGGTTCAAACATTGATCCCCTGCCCCTCATCACTGTTTCAAATGAGAACATGGACAATGGCTTATTCAACCAATACAAGATACTGTATGCTCGCTTTCTCTATATTTAGAAACTGCTGCCCTTCGTCAACAAAGATTATGAGGAAGTGAGTATAAGAGGCTCTCATCTCCAAAACACAACAAATTCGTTTTCAGGCCCCTTTGTGACTGTATGTCATCACTAGGGCTGTTGCGGTGACCTTATTACCGCCACGCCGGCAGTCATGAGTCATGACCGCTGTAAAATTTTATGTGACCGTTGAGTCACGGTAATCTCCTTTTATGCACTCTGGACATGCGTTGGTAGTACCCAGCTTGCTAACGACCATCAGGTCCTAATGTCCTGGTACTCAGGGCTCTATTGTCCATCTAACCACTCTGACATCAATGCAAATGAAATCGAAAATCACATCAAATACTTATCATCAAAACAGTATTTTGCTTTTAAAACTCACCTCACTGTGATTGATCAATTTGTAGAAGAAAGTTCAACAACCGGTTGAAACTGAGTTGAAAACATGGTCATTGTGGATGTTGTTTCAAAGCCTAACACAACGAAATGAACAGCGCTTTCTAAGGTGATGATTAATTCAAAACCCTCATGCATATTAGAGCTTATGCATACGCATAGGTCTGTATATGGGCCCAAGCCTTTGAGTGTGGACTGTATTATTATGCATACTGGATGATTACCTTATACCTTATTCTATTCATGAGTCTGGGAGAGAACGTATAGGCCTAGGTGATGCTGTTGGTTCATTGATTGTGCAGGGTGACTTACAGGGTTAGCCTACAATTATAGTGAATTTGTATTTGATAGCCTAGTAATAGGTCACTTTTTGCCATTTTTACAGCCCGGTCCTGGGTTATCTTCAGAGGACTCCACTGAAGCTTGTAAAGCAGAACAACAAATTCGTGTTCGTGTGAGTCTCCCCTTTTGATGGTGGTGACTACTATTAGTTTGTAGCTCACAGGGTTCGGGTTTTACAGCCAATTTCGTGATGATTTTCTTGTCCGGATCCTCTCATGTGTAGAAAAGGACCGCTTTCACAAGCCCCATGTTATGGAATATACGCAAACTTTATATCAGCGGAAAGATGGGATTGAGCTGCAGCCACAACGGTAAGTCTGTAGCATAAACACACGGGAGCTATTCAATATTCAAATTGACATCACCATGTGACGCACGGGTGTGTCAATCGACTCATTAAGATGAAGAATATCTTCTCCGAGGATTCTCTCTGTTCCTGTCAGACATCCAGCAAGCTGCTTCCCTGCTTCCCCGCTTCCCCCCCTCCCCACCCCCCAAAGGGACACTCCTGGCCCTGGATGATGACATTGCGATGTGTGTCTCCACCCCGTCCGCCACGCCTGACAGTGATGAGTCTCGCTCACGCGGGTACGGGCGTACCCGGTGTGAATAATTGATTGCGTCTCGGGCTGCAATGTGCTACTGTAGGTGGTTCCTGGGTGCACTTTTGTGCTGAGGCATCCATTTCTGACACAAGCCCACTCTTCATAGCCCTGGGAGAGCTTGGGCTCCGGCAGGTGAGGAAGGGAGTGAGTCATTCCAGTTTCCCTTTTTTGTAAGGAGAAACCAGCCAACCGTGGAGGACACGGAATGTATGGTGGGAAGTGGTTGTCATGTAAAGAGCTGTATAAAGTGGCCTCTACCCCGATGTGACAAACTTTCAGATGATGTTATTGGGCACTGTGGGTGGGTGTGTGTATGTTCGAGAGAGAGTGAGGAGGAATGTTGTGTGCATTGACATTTTTTGAATTTTTTACATTTTAGTCATTTAGCAGACGCTCTTATCCAGAGCGACTTACAGGAGCAATTAGGGTTAAGTGCCTTGCTCAAGGGCACATCGACAGATTTTCACCTAGTCGGCTCGGAGATTAGAACCAGCGACCTTTCGGTTACTGGCACAATGCTCTTAACCACTAAGCTACCTGCCGCCCCATGCATGTGCGTGTATGCGTGTGTGCTGCCTATGTGTCTTGAAACCTTTGACACTCAAGGACCCTTGGTGATCCTTGACACCATTTTGGGCCTTCGGGGTCAATATGGGGTCAATCACTCACAGTTTCCTTTGAAGTCACTTAACATGTTAAGCGTCAAGGCTGATGGAAAAGTTAGAAACCTCAATTACGCCCCTTCTTCCACTGCACTCCCCCTCCTCTCCTCCTCTTCCCTTTCGCCCTCTTCCCCCCTCCTCTCCTCTCCTCTTCTCCAAAGCTTTATTTAGCAGCAGCCGGTGGGTCATGCGTGGAGGATGAGTGGAGAGAGGGATGTGGTAGAGAAGTGACTCAGCAGGGGATGAGTAGAGGGCTTCACTTGTTCACAGCTGGCCACGGATAAGAGGATTAGCGTCATTCAGTATCATCGCAGCGTGTCCTCTACCTCTCTCCCTCTTTTTCTCGTGCTACCGCTCTCCCACTTCTCCCTCGCTTTTCCCTCGCTCTCCTGAATAATGTCCTCTTATCTCTCTTTCCCTCCATTTCTCATCCTCTCTCTCTGCCTATCCTGATTCTTCATTCATCCTCTCTCTCACTATCGCTCTCTCTCTCTACTCTCTACCGGCTCTCTTTTTCTCAATCCTCTCTCCCTCTTTATCTTTCCCCTCTGTCTTTCTAATGCATTCCCTCTTCTCCCATCCTCTTTCTGCCCCCTCTCTCTCCCTCTGTATCTTTCCCCTCCTTTCCCAGCCCCATCCTCCTTCTCTCTCCCTTTCTCTCCCTCCCCCTCTCTCTCTCTATCTATCTATCTATCTATCTATCTATCTATCTATCTATCTATCTATCTATCTATCTATCTATCTATCTCTCTCTCTCTCTCTCTCTCTCTCTCTCTCTCTCTCTCTCTCCCTACCTCCTCCCCCCTCCTCTCTCTTTCCATACTTTGTCTCTTGCTCTGGGACAGCAGCTTAACTCTGATCAAAAGCCAGTCTTTGTGGATTAACCTTGAATTATTAAAGCCTCAATAGATTGGTCAGGAAGTCTCAGAAGCACTTCACTGGTGGTCTTTCTTTCTAGTAGTCTTCAAAGGAAAGGGCAAGAGGCCTGAAAACAATGACTTCAAAATGTTGGTGATGACATCCCGAAGGGTGAAATTAAATCTACCTCAAACTCAACTTTTTCTTAGTGTTTAATAAAGCATTTGTGACAGATAAAGCTCACAAAAAATTATCTGTCATTTATCTGGTGTTTACGTGTCATAGGAGATTATTCTATCTGTGTGGTTTACTTTTACATTGCTGTGTAGTTGTCGGTTGAACTCTTTTTGCTTGTGTTGCTGAACATTTTCATGCTGCTGGCATAAACTAACCCATCTCTGGTCTGGTCCCCCTCTCTGTTTCCTCCAGTCAAATCCACTTTTCAGCAGGACAATAACCTAAAGCGCAAGGCCAGATATACACTGGAGTTACTTACCAAGACATCATTGAATGTTTCTGAGTGGCCTAGTTACAGTTTTGACTTAAATCGGCTTGAAAGTCAATGGCAAGACTTGAAAATTGATGTTTAGCAATGATCAACAACCAATTTAACAGAGCTTGAATACTTTTTTAAAGAATAATGGGCAAATATTGTACAATCCAGGTTTGCAAAGCTCTCACAGACTGACTCAGAAAGACACAGCTGTAATCGCTGCCAAAGGTGATTCTCACATGTATTGACTCGGGTTTGAATACTTATCTAATCAAAATATATGAGTGTTTTATTTTTGTTATTTTTTTACTTTGACATTACACAGTATTTTGTGTAGGTCCATTTTAATCCCACTTTGCAACACAACAAAATGTGGAAAAAGTCACTGTATATGAATTCATAATATGTGTTCTTCCTATTCATGCTTGTATTTGTTAATGTTCGTGTTCATGTTACGGTCATAATTAACCCTCCTCTGGTCAGGTCCACCTCTCTGTTTCCTTCATTACAGGACTGATCAGCTGTATTACATTCATTTGTTAAACTGAACGTGTTCATGTTGCGGTCAAACCCTAACCATCCTGCGGTCTTGTCTCACTCTGTTCTCTCCAGTACAGGATTGGTCAGCTATATATGATCAGCAAGCACAGCCATGAGCAGAGTGACCGCGGCGAGGGGGTGGAGGTGGTCCAGAATGAACCGTTTGAGGACCCCGCCCACGGTCAGGGCCAGTTCACAGAGAAACGTGTCTACCTCAACAGGTGAGTGAGTGACCATCATCCACCCATGCTAAAGGTACAATCTGGGATCTGTTCAATGGTTGTACACCAAAACAAGAAGCAGGGCTGCTGTTTTACTGAAAATTAAATCCCAGATTGTAGCTTTAACTCTTCCACATTTACAAGGGGACATTATCTATAGGTTTAATGCACTATAAAGGGAATAGGGTGCCATTTGGAACGCAGACAAAGTGTTGTTCCTCACACACTCGACGCTTCGCATGGCAGACTGCTGCTGTCGTGTTGCCCCGAGTTACTAAGCCCTCACAGCTGTGCAACACACAATACTCCCCCCCCACACTTCTTGGCTCTCAGCCGTGTGTGTGTGTGTGTGTGTGTGTGGGGGGGGGGGGTGTGTGTGTGTGTGTGTGTGTGTGGGGGTGTGGGTGGGTGGGTGGGTGTGTGACCTCTCCCAGCGCATCGCTGAGCATCGAAGGACAGAAACTTCCTAAGTCGGCAAGATCTACAGGGAGAGGGAGAGAGAGAGGGACAGAAAGAGCTAGATTTCATCACAAATACCTGTGTCAGCGGTCGGGATGCCCTTAAGGTGCTGAGTCAGCAGGGTCTGCCCTGCCGCACCGCTATCCTTGAGATAGAGAGGGACACAGAGGAGAGAGCGAATGGGAGGGAGGGAGAGCAAGAGAGAGATGGCAAAAGAGGGAAAGAGAGAGAGACATGCATATTCAGAAGGAGACATATTTTAACATGATCAAAAGACCTGCTGCAGGCTCTTCAAAACAGCAGATCTTGGATCAGGTCTTATCACATTCCCTCCCACTTGAATCTGTCACAGAATACATGATGTATTGTTTGAATAAGGACAATTGTCACTACCCAACTTCCATTAGGAAGACTGTCACCATTCATTATTGTAAGAGAGGATGTGGACACATGAGAGTACCGT
>NW_028163404.1:25000-29018 GCF_964263955.1 Coregonus lavaretus
TTGTGTCATCTTGTGCTCCTTCATGTTGTATCACATCGTAACCTGTGTTGTTGAGTTATTGAAGCCCTAACTGTGGTGTGTTTTCTCCCCTCTGCTCCCATGTGTCCCTCTGGACCTGCCTCTCTAGAGTACACCGTAAGTATCTCTTCCATTTCCTTTATTGATCACAGAGCTATGAAGAGAGCCACCGCAGTTCAATAATGTACAGGGTGTCAGGATGCATTCAATGCAGCAACATGGAAGGACCAGGAAAGAGTGCCACATCTCTCTCTAACCATTTTCTTCTGCTTCGCTGGTTGTTTTAGTTAGACGTTACATATGGAGTCAGTGTTTTGGCATATGTGTAGATAGTAGGCTTGGGTTGTGTAGTTTTATGCATATTTATTGTGTTATTTTGCATTTATATAAAATGTACGTGGCTTCGTTGGAATGAAGCTTCCCCCTATGGAGACATTAGTATCGCTAGCCATAGCAACAGCTTAGCGCCTGTGTGTGTGTGTGCATTTCCATGTGTGTCTTCTGAATTACAGCTGTCTTCATGGTGATGAATGTATGGCTGTAGCTAGGCATGTGCTCTCCAGAGATAAAGACACATCCGTTCCCTCATTTCACTCATGAGAAGCGTCATTAATTTTTACTGCCCTGAGGATTCGACTGCCTTTAAGGTGTCAAATGATGTCCATTTGCTTGATGCCATAGCCAGAGCTTTCTTAAATACTTCTTTCTAGAGCTTTCTTAAATACTTCTTTCTAGAGCTTTCTTAAATACTTCTTTCTAGAGCTTTCTTAAATACTATTTACTTGGTATTACATTTATTAAAGCTGCAATATGTAACTTTTTGGGCGACACAACCAAATTCAGTTATACTGTAGATCTGTCATTCTCATTGAAAGCAAGTCTAAGAAGAAGTGCTTATTTTGTCATATAAACTGAAATTAGGCGAACTATTAGAATTTTAGCAACCAGGAAATGGTGGAGCAATTTCTGCATAGTCCCTCTTTAAAATAACATATCTTTTTAAATTTTGGTGTAGGGTGGGTTTGCTGTTGTGTTGATTCAAAATGTTCTTGGTTAAGTGATTTAGTATATGACTCTATACAGCTATAAGCTGTTATAGATGCTTATAGCAAGTCTTATAATGTGTTAGAAGGCATCATAATGCCTTATACACTGGTAGTTCACAGAAAGTGTTACCAAGAACTCTTTACAACCAACATCAGTCTCAACGGCATTATCAAAACGTTACTGTAGCAGTGTTTTATGTCTGAAAATGGTTTAAGATTGATGACAGTCTTGGAAACCTGCCTCTGCACCCTGTAACATACTGTCTGAAACTTCTAAAGCCTTTGAACTCTGGCATTTTCAAATTCTCAGAAAGTGATAAATGCCACCACAGTGAGTCATACAGCTTTATATACATGTTATAAAGAGAGGAAGGAGGAGAGTAGGAGGGAGGAGGAAAAGGGGGATGAGGGGGGGACATCGCTTTGACAGTGACAGAGCCCGTTTCGGACTCGACAAAAGGCAGTGTGTGAGTCATAGGAGGGGGTACATGCAACACACACACACCACACACACCACACAAACACACCACACACACACACCACACACACAGACCAAACACACACTCAGACACAAGCACATAGACCTGCATACAGAGCATACTCCCATTCATTCATCTCCCCTTTCTGAACACCAAACAAATCAAATCAAATCATATTTTATTTGTCACATGCGCCGAATACAACAGGTGTAGACCTTACCGTGAAATGCTTACTTACAAGCCCTTAACCAACAATGCAGTTCAAGAAATAGAGTTAAGAAAATATTTACTAATTAAACTAAAGTAAAACATTTTATAAAAAGTAACACAATAAAATAACGATAACGAGGCTATATACAGGGGGTACCGGTACAGAGTCAATGTGGGGGGGTACAGGTTAGTCGAGGTAGTTTGTACATGTAGGTTGGGGTAAAGTGACTATGCATAGATAATAAACAGCGAGTAGCAGCAGTGTAAAAAGAAAGGGGGGGTCAATGTAAATAGTCCGGGTGGGGATTTGATTAATTGTTCAGCAGTCTTATAGCTTGGGGGGTAGAAGCTGTTAAGGAGCCTTTTGGACCTAGACTTGGTGCTCCGGTACCAACAGCTTTCAGTTGGTGGGGATATTGATACAAGAAGTCTAGAGACTAAATGTCTCGATGACACATAAACCATCTTAAAATGAAACTCCAGTTTCAGGTGAAAGCTGTTGTTTTTCCACTATTTTCAAATATCTCACCTGATACATGTTTTCTGTTTTTGTTTTGCAGTGTTCTTTCTTGCCCAAGTTCTCCATTCACATAGAGACAAAATACGAGGACAACAAAGGCAGCAATGACAACGTGAGTAATGACCGTGTGTGTTTATGTGTTTGTGTGTTGCTCTGAGGCCTTCAGTATGATCAAGTCATTCCATAATAGGGGCCCCTATGGACCCTCAGTGTCTGCCAAGTGCAGCTCTGCTAATTGAAGAACCCATTTCATTTATACTCTGGCCTTCTCTCTGTCCCTCTCTCTGTCCCAATTCACTAACTCGTTTCTCTACAGAATATTAGCTCTACTATTATGTTAGAATAATATAATGTTAGGATGAAGGTTCTGTGTGTATGTGTGGGGGGCAGTGTGTGTGGGATGGGGGGGGGGTGGAGGAGGATGTTTGTGTGTTTGTGTAAGGGGTTGTCAGTCTTGGTATTAGAAAAGTCCACTCTCTCTTAATGTTTTGGGAGAGTAGACGGGCATCAACCTGTCTGGTCATTTATTATGGAGTGTGTGTGTGTGTTTGTGTGTGTGTGTGTGTCCCATTTCTATGGCCAGACAATATTAGTGAAAGCCCTGCAGATGGAAAAGAGAGGATGTTATATCACAGTGAATGTAAAAGACAGACTCACTCTGGTCTCTACATCTGTAATCCAACCCCAGCCTACCTCTCTTCACTAACAACTGCTGTGGCCAGTGTCTCTGTGCGTGCACACACACAACACAACACACACGTACACACTTGGAGTCACATATCACGTACACATTTGGTGTTGCGTACAGACACACAGATGCAGACACACTTTATTTCCCACATGTATGTGTTTGCATGCACAAGTTCTACTAAAATCCTCCCATGTGATTCTATCCACTGACATTGCAGCTTCAGGGCCAACGCAAGCTCTGCATCTTTAGAACATTGTATAATCTGGTCAAAATTCTGAATCTTCTCTACCAAGATGTATGTTGTGAAATAATATGCAGCCCTGTGTTTCTGTGCTCACGATGTTATGAAAGATAATGTCAGGTTGTAAAAATGTGTTTTCACACTCACAGTCCTATTTCGTGACAGAGAAGGGGTTGAATGTCTGTTTGAATTTAATGTAAGGGTTTAAATGTGTGTGCGTCCGTGTGTGCGTCCGTGTGTGTGTGTGTGCCTGTGTGTACATCTATACATGTGTGAATGAAGTGCGTCTGTGCGAATCCGTGTGAGTTAAGTAGTGTGTGTGAGCAGACTGCGTATTCTGTCTGAATGAATGGAGGGTGTGGTTAGATGATGTGATTGACAATTCCACAATCATATCAGGTAGCAGACAGCAGACCGTGACAGCGGCAGGGCTGCCGTTATGTTTGGAGAAGAGCCACTACTTAAATACTGTCCCTAATAGTTCATGGTTGTCATTCTCTCTCTCTCTTCTCTCTCTCTCTCTTTCGTTCTTTCTTTCTTTCTTTCTTTCTTTCTTTCTTTCTTTCTTGCTCTCTCTCTCTTTCTCTCTCTCTCTTGCTCTCTCTCTCTTGCTATCTCTCTTTCTCTCTCTCTCTTTCTTTCTTTCTCTATCTTTCTCTCTCTCACTTTCTCTCTCTCTCTCTCTCTCACTTTCTCTCTCTCTCTCACTCACTTTCTCTCTCTCTCTCACTCATTTTCTCTCTCTCTCCCTCTCTCTCTCCCTTTCTCTCTCTCTCTCACTTCTCTCTCTCACTTTCTCTCTCTCTCTCTCTG